>NC_084637.1:4080272-4152772 GCF_033978795.1 Nerophis ophidion
TTTTTGGCTGTGTAGTTGTAGTTTACTCTATACCAGGGGTGCCCATTACGTCGATCGCGAGCTACCAGTCGACCGCGGGGGGTGTGTCAGTCGATCTCCAGCCAGGCTTTTAAAAAAAATAGACCTAAAAATGAGTGATCATCAATCTTCACCAAGACGTCACTTAAATGACATTCACGGTACCGGAGGGTCTTGTGAGATGACGCTGGCTGCTGCAAGATCATTATTATTGAAATATGACTGAGAGGAAGGCGAGAAACACTTTTTATTTCAACAGACTCTCGTGCCGTACCTTCCGTCAAAACTCTAAAGGCCGACTGCACATTTCCTATCTTCACAATAAAAGCCCTGCTTCATGCTGCCTGCGCTAACTAAATACAGAGTCTCGGAAAACTGGCGTGCACAAGCGATCCCTCAGAAAGCTGGCGTGCACATCACTTGTGCACGCCAGCTTTCCGAGACTCTTATTTTGTTAGCGCAGGCAGCATGAAGCAGGGCTTTTATTGTGAAGATAGGAAATGTGCAGTCGGCCTTTAGAGTTTTGACGGAAGGGACGGCGCGAAAGTCTGTTGAAATAAAAAGTGTTTCTCGCCTTCCTCTCTGTCATTTTTTCATAATAATGAACTGGCAGCAGCCAGCGTCATCTCACAAGACCCTCGGGTGCCGTGAATGTCAATCAAGCAAGCTACGGAATTTGCCGCCAATGTTTTTCTTGTAAAGTGTATGGAAGCTGGATGAATTAGATGCCAAAAACCAACCACTTTCATGTGGTATTGTACAGAAAGGACAACTTTTTTTCTCCTCCATTTGAAAATGTGGGCGTGATCATCATTACTGTCTGATTCCAATCAATGCAAGTCATCAGAATCAGGTAATACACCAACTTATATTCTTGTCTTCGTGAAAGAAAGACATCTATATGTGTTACACATGCTTGTATTATCATTACATTTAACTTGTTTACAAAAATGTCTCTTTCATAAATAAATAAATATAAATGATATATATAAATGAGGTAGATCCCCTCGAGTTGGTCAATTGAAAAGTAGCTCGCCTGCAGAAAAAGTGTGGGCACCCCTGATGTATAGAGCAGTGAACTGATAAGCTCTAATCCAGTGGTTCTTAACCTTGTGGGAGGTACCGAACCCTACCAGTTTCATATGCGCAGTCACTGAAACCTTCTTTAGTGAAAAATAAAAATGTTTTTAAATTCAAGATAAAGTTATACCGTATTTTTCGGAGTATAAGTCGCTCCGGAGTATAAGTCGCACCTGCTGAAAATGCATAATAAAGAAGAAATAAAACATAAGTCGCACTGGAGTATAAGTCACATTTTTGGGGGAAATTTATTTGATAAAACTCAACACCAAGAATAGACATTTGAAAGGCAATTTAAAATAAATAAAGAATGGTGAATAACAGGCTGAATAAGTGAAATAAGTGTTACCATGAATTGATTAACATGGACCCCGACTTAAGCAAGTTGAAAAACTTATTGGGGTTTTACCATTTAGTGGTCAATTGTACGGAATATGTACTGTACTGTGCAATCTACTAATAAAAGTATCAATCAATCAATATCAATCAAACGTTATATGAGGCATAAATAACCAACGGAGAAGGTGCCTGGTATGTTAACCTAACATATTATGGTAAAAGTCATTCAAATAACTAACACATAGAACATGCTATACATTTACCAAACCATCTGTCACTCCTAATTGCTACATCCCATGAAATCTTACACGTCGAGTCTCTTACGTGAATGAGCTAAATAATATTTGATATTTTACGTTAATGTGTTAATAATTTCACACAAAAGTTGCTCCTTACCATGAATTGATTAACGTGGACCCCGACTTAAACAAGTTTAAAAATGTATTCGGGTGTTACCATTTAGTGGTCAATTGTACGGAATATGTACTGTACTGTGCAATCTACTAATACAAGTATCAATCAATCAATCCTGAGTATAAGTCGCACCCCTGGCCAAACTATGGAAAAAACTGTGACTTATAGTCCGAAAAATACGGTATGTTTTTTTTTTACTGGCGCACAGAATGAACCGTGCATGAATATCACCTTGTTCAAAGAACACAACCAACACAGTGCATGAACTCACAACACATTACACACCTGCAAATCAGATGGAAAATTAGAAGGAACATTGTTTGGGTGTATCCATAACACGGCAATAGGGAGAATTTTTTATTTACACAATGAGTCCGGTGTATCTTCACCTCAGTGGCAGAGGCTCCGCCGAACCCTTGAGGCCGAATCACCGAACCCCTAGGGTTGGATCGAACCCAGGTTAAGAACCACTGCTCTAATCATTAGACATTAGATCAGTGTTTTTCTAAAATTAACTATTTGGGTTAAAAATATTTCTTGCAAACTAGTAATTATAGTCTGCAAACGGTGTGTTGTTGTTGAGTGTCGGTGCTGTCTAGAGTTCGGCAGAGTAACCGTGTAATACTCTTCCATATCAGTAGGTGGCAGCCGGTAGCTATTTGCTTTGTCGATGTCTGAAACAGCAGGAGGCAGCATGAAGGTAAAAAGGTATCAAATGCTGAAACCAAAAAAAAAAGGGGAGTGCCCCAAAGAAAAGGCATTAAAGCTTAGGGAAGGTTATGCAGAACAAAACTAATACTGCTAAAAAGTAAACAAAAAGCCGAATGCTGGACTACAGCAAAGACTTACTGTGGAGCAAAGACGGCGTCCACACTGTACATCCGAACATGACATGACAATCAACAATGTCCCCACAAAGAATGATTAAAAACAACTGAAATATTCTTGATTGCTGAAACTAAGTAGATGCGGGAAATATCGCTCAAAGGAAGACATTAAACTGCTACAGGAAAATACCGAAAAAAGACAAAAAGCCACCAAAATAAGAGCGCAAGACGAGAACTAAAACAATAGACACAAGAAAACAGCCAAAAAAAGTCCAAATAAGTCACGGCGTGATGTGACAGTACACCTACTTTAAGACAAGAGCTATAGTGCAGTGTTTTTCAAACACTGTGTGCCGTGAGATATTGTCTGGTGTGCTGTGGGAAATTATGCAACATCACCTAATTGGCCCCAAAAATATTTTTTGCAAATCAATAATTATAATCTGCAAATAATGTGCAGTTGCGTAGTGTCTGTGCTGTGAAGAACTCGGCAGGGTAACCATGTAATACTCCATGTCAGTAGGTGGCAGCAGGTAGTTAACTGCTTTGTAAAAGTCAGAACGTGTCGGGTTAGACAAGGATGGTTTGTTGTGATACCGATATGCAGACCACAGCGGGAGGCAGTGTACAGGTAAAAAGGTATGTAATGCTTAAACCAATAATGAATAAAAGTGAAATTAAAAGGAAATGGCTATGCAAAGCAAAAGTAAAAATGAACTGGCTACACAGTAAACAGAAACAGAATGCTGGAGGACAGCAAAAACTTACATCAGCAAAAGTACATCCGCACATGACATGACAATCAACAATGTCCACACAAAGAAGGATACCAACAAATTAGTGTTGCTTGCTAACACAAAGCAGGTGCACGGAATAGCGCTCAAAGGAAGAAAAGAAACTGCTACAGGAAAACACCAACAAAACAGGAAGGGCCACCAAAATAACAGCGCAAGACAAGAACTAAAGCACTAACTGGAAAACGGCAACAAACTCAAAATAAGGCACGACGACCCAGTGGAGTTTTATTTTTTAACGTTTTCTGCTGGTGGTGTGCCTCTGTATTTTTTTATGAAAAAAAATGTGCCTTGCCTAAAAAAAGGTTGAAAAACACTGCTTTCGTGATGCTTGGTCGATTATGGTTAAAAGTCATCCAACAATAGCGACAACAACTTTTTACTGTTGATTGAGTTTTGTTTTTTTAATGATTTCTGCTGGTGGTGTCCCTTCGGATTTTTTCCAACATAAACAAATGTGCCTTGGCTCAAGAAAAGTTGAAAAACACTGCATTAGAGTAACAGGAAAAAGAAGAGAGTTATTCGCTTTCATAAAAAGGTTATCATAGTGATATTATATGATATGATAAATGGGTCCAAATAGTATTTGATAAAGTTGTTATTAAATACTTTTTGGTCCCATTTGCTTTTAACAAAATAAATCAAGTAATATGAGTATATCTTACCTTTCTGTGTTTGTTTCTGAAGCATCAATAGCTATCTTCTATGAAAACGTACTTTGTATGATCACATTTATTTTGTCTTCAAATCCAGTTTAGAGAAGTATGTCATCTTGGATACAGTATACAATCCTCCATATTGGCAGACTCATTCATTTAATTCAATTTCATTCCAAGCAATAAAACAATATTTTTGCATTTGACAAAAAACACCCATAAACGCTGGCTTGCTCTAATAAAAATGCTACGTTTGTTATAAATACAGATTAAAAACAGTAAAATTCAAAAATGCTGGTTTCCGCTGGAGACACGTGTCTGCTAGCACTTCTCCCACTGTAGCGAGTCAGAGTACTGCTGAGGCATTGAACGGCAAGTTCACAATATATCGCCCCCTACTGCGAGGCAGAAGTACTTGCTGCCTCGTGGGCTGCCTTTTCCCTTTGGCGACAAACTCGCACGCACACGCTCAATACACTTTGTGTGTAGCTGTGGAGGCTCCACCAGTGGCTGCCTCAGGGGGCACTGACTGTGGCTGCCTCAGGAGGCACTGACTGTGGCTGCCTCACTTCTCGTTTGCTGCGTTATTTTGATGAGGAAACATGGAATTTCCGCGGTTTTGACCATGAAAATGATCAAAATACACAGGAACCTCACCAAAATCACATAGAAAGCATAGACCAAAAGAGAAATATTCAAACTTATTTTATTTTATTATTTATTGAACATTTCATGGTTAAGCCACCTGGTGGCAAGGTGAGGCACTGCCTCACCTGCCTCCCCTGACACCACGTCACTGATACTATTGACATCAAATACTGTAATCATCAAATTACCTATTGATTCAGACTTTTTGCATTTCCTTCTTTTGGTTGACTGGTTCTCAACTAAACCCCCACCCAAGTACCGCCATGACGACCAACATTAAATTACAGTAGCATAGTAGACCCAAGTATTAATGAAAAACAAAGCAAAAGTTTTGTTTAACAATTATATTTAAAATATTGGCCATTTTAATATTACACACAGTTTGAATAGTAACACTGTGTTTGAATATAGGCGAACCACGACATGGAGCCTGTGTATACCACTCGTGGCAAAGTTGTGTATAAACAGGTTGATATTGAAAATAAAATGCAACCAACATCTCTTCAGGTTGAATTAGGAGTAAATATTTATTTAGAAATTAAGTGCAACCACATATTTTCAGATTGAATGAGTGGTATAACCTGCCACTACTCTTATTTTAATAAAAACATGACGGAAATTACAGTGGACAAGTTCGGGCGACACATACCTGAGATAGGCTCCAGTGACCCCGAAAGGGACAAGCTGTAGAAAATGGATGGATGGGGTGTAATAAACAAAGTGAAGTGTGACCACTTTTTTTGTCATATATATGAATATATTTTTCAACTTTTCCTGTAATAATATACTGTAAGTATTTATTAAACTGTTTATAATCTTCCGTTTCCAGCTGGTTTGTTGGCGAACTTGTTCCGCTGTCACTTCCCTTTTGTCCGTGGAATTATTGGTGGTTAAAGTTGAGTTGTGGCTTCTTATTGTGTTGTGGAGTTTGTATTTGTGGTGGCTTCTGTAGCTGAACGTTTTTGTGTTGTAATTAGAGATATTGCCTTGAGGCGTTGGCATCTGGTATGACCTTTTATCCCCCATTTTTGTTTCGATGATACACCCGACTGGCAAACAGACTTATATAACATTTAATGTCCTTATATTAAAAGTGCTAAACATCACATGAACTGTGCCATTCTTAGGTCTAATTATTTATTTTTTTAGTAAAGATTAAGTTGTTAAATTATTGCCTTCTAAATCGATATTGGATCGATACCTATCTTCTGAAGGCCAACATGGTATTGCACGAGTAGGTGAGTAACTGTTCTTTTCTTCATCTTCAGCAACATTGACCGTAGGGCTGGGCGATATGGCCTTTTTTTATATATCTGTATTTTTAGGCCATATCGCGATATCTCGGTATTTTGCCTTAGCCTTGAATTAACACTTGATACATATTATCACAGCAGTATGGTGATTCTATGTGTCTACATTAAAACTTGCTATCCGTGAGAAGGAGAGACAAGGAAGAGTGAGAAGAGCCTGTAGTGTAATGCCCGCAGCTAAAACAACTGCGTGAGAACGTATACTCGAATATTACGATATAGTCATTTTCTATATCGCACAGAGATAAACCCGCGATATATCGCGTATGTTGATATATCGCCCAGCCCTAATTGACTGTAAAGTTGAATGTACCACATTCCAACAAGTACGTGGGTACCTCAGTTTTTGCTAGGAATCCATTCCAAAAGGTCAGCCAAAGACTGAAACATTGGAAAATTGAAGGAATTGTTCCTATTAGAAATAATTTCAGTCTGAATAATCACATTTTAAAACAATCATTAAATGCTCATGCCAGAGCCTTGCAAAATTTTGCTATTAGTTTTACAAATGTGTTGTGACCACCCATAACAACTTGCCCAAAAAGCACCAACAAAAGTGAAACAAATCAGAGGACTTTAATTCAGTGGTACCTCGGTTTTCATAAATAATCAATTCCAGGTCTGCCGAAGACCAAATTGTACCAGAACACTTAACTTAAAAACATGAAAATTATTAAGATTTACATGCTTTAAAAACAAAGTGAAATACATATAAATAAAATAGAGGGATACACATTTAACATCAGTATAACATCATTTAACACACAAGACTCGTGTTTGAGCACCTCTTAAAAGGGAACATTATCACAATTTCAAAAGGGTTAAAAACAATAAAAATCAGTTCCCAGTGGCTTGTTTTATTTTTCGAAGTTTTTTTTTAAATTTTACACCTCCCGGAATATCCCTAAAAAAGCTTTAAAGTTCTTGATTTTCCCTATTTGCGATGTGACCGTCCATTTCCCTGTGACGTCATACAGGGCTGCCAATACAAACAACATGGCGGTTACCACAGCAAGATATAGCGACATTAGCTCTGATTCAGACTCGGATTTCAGCGGTTTAAGCGATTCAACAGATTACGCATGTATTGAAACAGATGGTCGGAGTATGGAGGCAGATAGCGAAAACGAAATTGAAGATATTGAGCGAATAGCTATTGACGCTATTCGGCCATAGCATGGGTGTACCTAATGAAGTGGCTCATAGCATGGCTGCCTTATTAGCATCGCCGGTAAAATGTGCGGACCAAACGATCAGGACTTTCGCATCTTGTGACACTGGAGCAACTTAAATCCGTCGATTGGTAAGTGTTTGTTTCGCATTAAATGTGGGTATCTAGTTTTAAATGTACATACAGCTAGCGTAAATACCATGTTAGCATCGATTAGCGTAGCTTGTTAGCATGGATTAGCTGGCAGTCATGCCGTGACCAAATATGTCTGATTAGCACATAAGTCAACAACATCAACAAAACTCACCTTTGTGATTTCGTTGACTGGCGGCAGATTTCTTGCCAGTGGTGCAACTTGAATCCCTCCCTGTTAGTGTTGTTACACCCTCCGACAACACACCGACGAGGCATGATGTCTCCAAGGTTCCAAAAAATAGTCGAAAAAACGGAAAATAACAGAGCTGAGACCCAATGTTTACAATGGGTTGAAAATGAAAATGGCGGCTGTATTACCTCGGCGACGTCACATTCTGACGTCATCCCCTCCAGAGCGATAAACAGAAAGGCGTTTAATTCGCCAAAATCCACCCATTTAGAGTTCGGAAATCGGTTAAAAAAATACATAGTCTTTTTTCTGCAACATCAAGGTATATATTGACGCTTGCATATGTTTGGTGATAATGTTCCCCTTTAAGAAAGTGCTGCCTTCCCAGTAGGGCTGGGCGATATATCGATATAACGATATATTGCGGATTTGCCTCTGCGATATAGAAAATGACCATATCGTAATATTTGAGTATATGTTCTCACGCAGTTGCTTTTAGCTGCGGGCATTACACTACAGGCGTTTCTCACTCCTTCTCGTCTCTCCTTCTCACAGAGACGTAAAACAAGCCCACATTCTTACATACTGTCACGCGTGTAGCGTCATACGCTCTCGCCGAGCAGAAAGGTAGCAGCATGGCTAACGTTAGCTGAGGCAGGTCGTGCAAGCGGAGCGAGTGACATTACAAGAAAGAGAAGGTGCGAAACTGATCACAAATAGAGGAAGAACAATTAATGCCCAAAAAACAGCAGGGGGTCCATCATCTGGCGGTGGTTTGGCTTCAAGCGAGAAGATATTCAGCTGACAGAAGCAATATGCAAAGAATGCATTAGAAGCGTTGCTACAAAATGTAGCAGCACTACTAATTTGTTCTTTCATTTAAAAAGTCACCCGCAAGAGAGTATTTAATAGATACAGTTTTGGTAAATTGACTTAGTTGTGATTTCCCTCTGCATGAAAGTTTAAAAGTAGCATATATTAATGCAGTATGAAGAAGAATGTTTTAATATAGACACATAGAATCATCATACTGCTGTAATTATATGCATCAGGTGTTCATTCAAGGCTAAGGCAAAATATCGAGATATATATCGTATATCGCGATAATGCATAAAAATACTGAGATATTAATAAAAGGCAATATCGCCCAGCCCTATTATTTTTATTATAACGTTTGAGACCGGTGTACTACGCACAATGCTTTGCTATATAATAACTAAGACCGTATACGAAAACCGGGGCAAACTTTTGGCAAAAAATTCAACGGGGTGGGGGGCTGTACGGAACCCGAGGTACCACTGTCCTACTTCTGCTCTTTGTCCAAACATTTGTAAGCAACGTGCTTACAGCAGCTGTTGATGCAGCTCAATCAATGACAAACAGTTATGTTGCAAAGGTCACAGAAGTTTGAATCAGACAGCACTACGGCATTGTTTTCCCCTTTGCAAAACCAATGTGCCTACGCCAAATGTATTTCACTATTAGAGGTCGACCGATATGTTTTTTTTTTTAATGGCTGATACATATACGATTATCAGTAGTCAAGGAAGTTGATAACCGGTATTTGGAAGCGATATTCATTTGCTGAAAAATGTAGCTAAACGTGATTAGTGTACGTCAGTAAACAACTGGACAAGGCTTCAAGTTGTTTTTTTAACATTATTTTTTAGGAAGCGTCTGACCGGACATAATGTTTTATGCAGCGCTAATGTTGTGGTTGGTTTAGCAAACAAAAAACATTAGGGGATTTTACAAACAACTTTTATTACAGAGGAGCATCAACATTTGCATTTCAAAAAAAGAAAAATCTCATGAAAATTGGTAAAAACATTTTTTTTTTTACATTGCAATAACTTGCAAGCTAAATAATTTTATAACAGTTTGAATTGTAATTAGAGCTGTCCGATGATAGCTTTTTTGCCGATATCCGATATTGTCCAACTCTTAATTACCGATTCCGATATCAACCGATATCGATATATATACAGTCGTGGAATGAACACATTATTATGTCTAATTTTGTTGTGATGCCCCGCTGGATGCATTAAACAATGTAACAAGGTATTTCCAAAATAAATCAACTCAAGTTATGGAAAAAAATGCTAACATGGCACTGCCATATTTATTATTGAAGTCACAAAGTGCATTATTTTTTTTAACATGCCTCAAAACAGCTGCTGGGAAGTTGAGACATGCTCTTCCTGAGAGAGCATGAGGAGGTTGAGGTGGGCGTGGTTGGGGGATAGGGGGTTATATATTGTAGCATCCTGGAAGTGTTAGTGCTGCAAAGGGTTCTGGGTATTTTTTTCTGTTGTGTCTATGTTGCGTTACGGTGCGGATGTTCTCCCGAAATGTGTTTGTCATTCTTGTTTGGTGTGGGTTCACAGTGTGGCGCATACTGTATTTGTAACAGTGTTAAAGTTGTTTATACGGCCACCCTCAGTGTGACCTGTATGTCTGTTGACCAAGTATGCGTGGCATTTACTCGTGTGTGTAAAAGCCGTAGATATTATGTGATTGGGCCGACACGCAAAGGCAGTGCCTTTAAGGTTTATTGGCGCTCTGTACTTCTCCCAACGTCCGTGTACCACTCCGTACAGCGGCGTTTTAAAAAGTCATAGATTTTACTTTTTGAAACCGATAATTTCCGATTTTACATTTTAAAGCATTTATCTGCTGATAATATCACCAGTCCGATATTATCGGACATCTCTAATTGTAATACATTGTAAGGTTTACTCGTGAGGAACCCTGACTTATTAATTGGTTGGTTGATAGGTTAAAGTTTATTTCAAACATGTATACACTTTCAATATGATACATGACATATTTTACATATTTTTATTTCTCTTTACAACATGTCCGAAAAGAATAGGAAGAACCAAAGCTTATTAAATCCTACCGCTTTTCCATTTCATGGCAATTACTAACGCATATGTTCACTTCCTATTCTCAATTTGTAACGGCAGCGCAAACTGGTTATTACTGCTAACTTACTGTCTACTTATCAGCATTTTTGTTTATCCATATACGCCATATATTATGTTGGCACCGATAATCGATTGATTCTTACTCATTATATGCCATGAATGAGAAATGTAAAGATGTCAACTTTCCATTGGGTAGAAGAAGTATCCTCTGAAAACAAAAATGTCCATCAGCTTGTGTGATGACTGTATTATGCTGATAGTATATATTTGTACCATGAATTGATTAACGTGGACCCTGATTTAAACATGTTGAAAAACCTGTTTAGTGGTCAGTTGTACGGAATATGTACTGTACTGTGCAATCTACTAATAAGTCTCAATCAATCAATCAGCGGGCAGTTACGTCTGAAAGCCACACCAGTCAGGGTAAAGACTGTGTGTGCAGCAGGGAAATATGCCTAATGTTGCTAAAATGTCCTAAACATCTGATTTTGTAAGTAGATCTGAATTGGAACTAGTTCTCCAAAACGCAGCAGGTTTTAATCAGGTTTATGTATTCTGTATTTGCTTCTTTGCTTTGTAACTGATTGTTGAAATGTACAAGAAACAAAAATATTCCTCTTCTATTAAGTTAAGTGGGTTTAATGGATTATATTTTTCAACCTACCGATCCATCTCCTCTGGTATTTAGTTCTTGATTGTTGTCTATTTGGAAGAAAACAGTAATTAAGACTGACTGCTTTTGTACTAAATAAATGTGAAATTGTTTGTTTGCCAGTGTGCATTGAGATACCAAAGGTCAGGCAAGTTTGGTTGTTGACATTGTTGGATAGCGTGCCTAATCATTTTTCAGTTTTTTTTGTCTATTTTGAAAAAGGATTGCTTTGCGGTTCTGTCATTTCTGCTGTTGCAATACCGTAATTTATGCATGACGTAAATTCAATGACTATTGTGACAGAATAAAAGAAGTGGGAAACCAAGTTAGTGTTTGATTAATGTTGTTTTGTTCAACTGCTAAGTGATCCGTCTCAATAATGATTGTTTTCCCAATAAAAAGGAACGTGACGGAAAACCTTGAGTTTGAGGAGGACCATGAGAAACTGGAAGTGTGTTAACAGAGTGAACACAGTTGGTGTTACCAAATCAATGTCATCACAGTCGGAAATGTGTATTCTCTTGGATGTGAACCCACTGAATGATGAGGCCATCCTTCTACATAAAAAAAACATGTCCGTGGTGATCTGGAATGATTGTACTAGGAATTTTGCCATGAGTCCAGTAGATGCTTCACACTGAGTTTCGCATTTTATGCATTGCAGCGGTCTCAAGCGAACATCGATCCTCTTGCTTACCCGTGTACGGTTACATCAGTGTGCCAAGGATCCTGTGACCTGGCGCATCCAGGAAGTCTGTGTTCTGTCACACGACCTAGATTGATACAGTAATGGTACAGTTTATTTTGAACATGTTTGGTCTTTTTATAATAAGGAACATAATATGGTTTCTACTTGCACAATTCGCTATGCAGTAGGAAGAAGCAGTTGTCAGTGTTTTACCCCCAGGTTTACAGATTTTTGGGAGGGGGGGTGCAATATGGCCAACTGCAATGTGTTCGCTCCTCTATGGTTAGAAATGAGGTGCAGACTCACAGTAGGGCTGGTATTTGCAAGGACTTCACAATACGTAACATAACACAATACAGTATATTGTGGTATTCTACATGGTTCACTGGTACATTTAAAATGTATCTCAAAGTTACAGAGTGGAAAATCAAGTTGACTTTATATGCTTAACTG
Source organism: Nerophis ophidion (assembly GCF_033978795.1). Taxonomy (NCBI): domain Eukaryota; kingdom Metazoa; phylum Chordata; class Actinopteri; order Syngnathiformes; family Syngnathidae; genus Nerophis; species Nerophis ophidion. The sequence goes on from NC_084637.1 coordinate 4,092,581, forward strand.
TGTTTCATTGTTTCCATTAAACCATATCCAATTGTATTTACAATCCGCAAATTATGTGAAAATACCGTCTAAACATCACAAAATGATACAAATTCAGTCAGCCGTTTTGTATATCCCGCTCCGAATAGCTTCGGCAATTTCCGTATATTCTACGTCACTGGAGTAATGCTTTTTCACCCTGACCATATCATCACATCAGTCATACTGGAAATATGCCAACATTGGGAAGAGATGTGATCTTTATCATTCACAAACCTTATGTACGACGAAAACACATGTTCGGCTTGTAAATAAATAGGTGAAAATTGAGTCAAGCTAGTGCGATATGTCGCATTTTCAGCATCTTTCTCCAGTCCACGGTGATGTTAAAACTTGCAATCAATGTAGTCTATTTGCCAAAATTGTGGATTTTATAAACTTAGAGCAGCCGCTCTGCACTGAGTATGTACATAGATAAGCAGTAGCTGTTCTGCAGCAATCTTAGTAGCCTCACCTGACAACAAACAGACCAAGCTGCAACGCATGAATGAGCCATAAATAATATTTTTCTCGTGATCAACATTGATTGGCATCTGGCGACTGCAAACATTGCCACAGAAATTGGCTAATAATGATCGGTGGCCTAGCGATTGGAACACAAAGGCATCTTTATCTTTATGGTTGGCCATCTTGTCTTGACGCATCAAAATAAGGAACATCACGTCGACGTATTTACGTAATCGATGACATCGACCGAGTCAACGAATCGCTACAGCCCTAAATACATTATATCAATTTATTTTGTTTCCACGTTAAAGAAACCCTAATTTTTGTGGCGTGGCGGCTAATATTTTGCCGTGGCGCACCAGCACAATCAAATACATTAAGGGAAAACCCTGCTCAAGGAAGTGTTTTAAATGTAGAAACAAAACTGAGTTGTGACCCCTTTTTAAAGTACAACTTGTATGTGTGTGTGTATATATTAGGGGTGTAACGGTACGTGTATTTGTATTGAACCGTTTCGGTACGGGGGTTTCGGTTCGGTACGAGGGTGTATCGAACGAGTTTGTAAGCTAAAGTCTTAACAAGCTGCTCTGCTTTCTGCCTCAGCATTGTACCGCCCACACAACCATCTGATTGGTTACATACAAAGCCAATCAGCAGTGCGTATTCAGAGCGATGTAACAGCCAATCAGCAGTGCGTATTCAGAGCGATGTAACAGCCAATCAGCAGTGCGTATTCAGAGCGATGTAACAGCCAATCAGCAGTGCGTATTCAGAGCGCATGTTGTCAGTGCTCCGACGTCGAGATGAGCAGTATGTGTTTAGCAGGTGAGCAGCTGACATCGTACACTCCCCAAATTATAAAAAAACCTTTCCCAGTCACAACAATTACAAACATCACTATGAGCCCGTTGACCTTCTAGAAACTTAAACTGCAGCTCACCTCGCTCATAGTTGAGGTAAAGGCTATGTAGCTTTTAGCGTTACGTTAGCTAATTTTGCTGTGTGTGTGCATGTGCGCGTGTGTGTGTGTGCATGTGCGCGTGTGTGTGTGTGCTTGCGTGTGAGTGCATGTGTGTGTGTGTGTGTGTATATAATAAAAGTCAACTACAGGCTTCCCAAATGCTGTAATAAAATAAGCATGATTAGTTGACTTGAAACTGTTTAATGTTGCACTTTTTATATGTAGAAGAAAGGTTTTGTAATTTTATTTAATCCAAGCAACAATTTGAGGCAGTTTAATGTGGATTAACGTGGGTAGAATTATTATAATGTTCCCAATGTTAAAAGGATAAAGCCATTGTTTACAAATTTGGTAAATAAATAACCCAAAAATGTATATTTTGTTGTTTTCTTACTGTACTGAAAAAGAACCGAACCGTGACCTCTAAACCGAGGTACGTACCGAACCGAAATTTTTGTGTACCGTTACACCCCTAGTATATATATATATATATATATATATATATATATATATGTATGTATATATATATATATATATATATATATATATATATATATATATATATATATATATATATATATATATATATATATATATATATATATATATATATATATATATATATATATATATATGTACACCAGATGATATGGGACAAAGTGAGCCAAAAAAAAACATGTAATTCAAATGATCCATGTTCATCTATTGCAATTGTACAAAAAAAAGTGCATCAAGTTTATTGCCACTTAAATGTAAAATAATGCCTTCTATTTCTTAACTGTTGACTTGTTGTACTCCCTTGCTCACCAGTTACTACAGCTGCAGCTATAGATTATTTTACAGTAGTGCGATTGGTTTGTTGGAATAATTGGATGAACACACTTTAGAGGGAATACACCTTGCCCTAACCTTCATTTTATTCTAATAAATGCACACCGTCAACGTTGTAATTGTCTTTTTAACATGGGTGTGATAAAAAAAAAATCTCTCATTGCAGCCGCCGTGCAAAAACTATTTCTTTACACCGTTATTGTGATAACATTTTTTATTATCAAAATGAATGCAATACTGTTGAATGTGCTCAAAAAGTACTTACACTCACTCCAGGGCTGCACAAACTGACATTGAGGTTTTAATTAAGTGTGATTACATAACCGCAAGAGGAGGTGCGTTTATTTAACAGTAGAATTAACTGAAGGCAGTGAGCCCTGTTTTCAGTCGTTCACAATCTTTGTCCCGGCGGGCTGAGAGCGGGCCGTATAAAAACAGGACGCACGTACAGACAGATAGTGAGAAGTGCTGCCATGTAAGACAAATTAGGAGGTAAAATTATGATTACAAAGCCAACTTTCTAAGCCAAATATTTCAGCTTCAAATCTGATGGGCCATAAAAGCCCATCCATATGGACGACCAAGTGAGAACGCCACGATCTCGTTATTGCAACAAACAAAAAGACAACGCCTGACCTCGTTTTTGAATTGAGAAAAAAAATGCACTCTAAGATGTTCAGTGCAAAATGTGTACTTACATTTTATTTTGAGTCTGTTTATTTATTTAGGATAACAAAGTTAGTTATGGGCAGCATGGTGGCAGAGGGGTTAGTGCGTCTGCCTCACAATACGAAGGTCCTGCAGACCTGGGTTCAAATCCAGGCTCGGGATCTTTCTGTGTGGAGTTTGCATGTTCTCCCCGTGAATGCGTGGGTTCCCTCCGGGTACTCCGGCTTCCTCCCACTTCCAAAGACATGCACCTGGGGATAGGTTGATTGGCAACACTAAATTGGCCCTAGTGTGTGAATGTGAGTGTGACTGTTGTCTGTCTATCTGTGTTGGCCCTGCGATGAGCTGGCGACTTGTCCAGGGTGTACCCCGCCTTCCGCCCGATTGTAGCTGAGATAGGCGCCAGCGCCCCCCGCGACCCCGAAAGGGAATAAGCGGTAGAAAATGGATGGATGGATGGATAGTAGTCTGTTTATTTCAATTGTTAGTTTTTTCCTTTTTAACTTTCATGTCATTTATTTCACCCCATATTTGTTCCCACTACCGCACCTTAAGTTGGAGTCTTTAATCTCATTATATGCAAATATAATGACAATAAAGTTCATTCTATTCTATTCTATTCTATGAGGTGGCGACTTGTCCAGGGTTTACCCCGCCTTCTGCCCAATACATAGTTCTCACAGTCGATTACCCCATCCCATGATGCTTTGCGCGCTGCCATTTTTAGAGGCGAGCTTTCATTGTTTACTCGCTTCGCTTCATTCCGCTGCACAAAACAGGTATCAGTAATCTTACAAAAACAAGGCAAATGGTCAGTAAACCGCAAAGAAGCGGTACAGAGATGGTTTGGATAAACAAACGAGACAAAGATACGACAGCAAGACAGAATGCATCGGTATCGATCCGTACGAAGTTTGTAAAAGTAAAATGACTGCTGACCACAAATGCCTTCCTGCTATAACATACATAGGCGTTCTAAATTATCTGGTTTGTTCCAAGAGTGCTTATACTATGGCTTTCAAATCACTCGAGGCTTACAACCAGTTCGTGAATGGTTGGGTGAAAGATGTGTACAGCATGACGACAAAAAATTCAAGTCTGGAATTTAGTTTCTTGAGAATTTATTCACCTGATAGTCAATGGTTTAACTTCCAGAAATTTTCATTTATAAGTATTAAACAGGGACTTGCTAAAACAAAGACTAAACACAACTTTGTTAAAAAGTAAACAAATGGTGAAGACTTTATTGAGTGTTGACTGAGTAGCTTTAACATATAAATTGGCCTGCTACATTCAGTTAAATGGCACAACAGATCCACACATATTTGTCAAAGCACAAGCAACTGTTGCAATTTTGTCAATCTGGATCGTGTACTGACTACTGGTGTACATATTTAAACGGTCCTCAAATGGATTTGAATCAGAATATTGGACATAACCTGCGTTTTCTGGGCCTGTAAATAAATAATATCGTAGAATTAGTTTGAATATGAGAAAAATAAAATTGCTTAAAACGTTTGCTTACCTGTAACAAAATGATCTGAACATATCTTCGATGACTGGGAGGGCAGCTCGTCTTTCCTATTTATGCTGGTTAACCATGCCCTTATTTTCTGGGTAAGTTCGCCTTCGTGGCAACATATTTTTGGAATACTAAAGAATCCACGTTTGACTGAACTTTGGCGGCGATTAGTGCACCCATTAACCCAACACGAAACTACCATATTGTGTGCTTTTGTCTACCTGCGTGACGATTTCAAAATGTCGCCCGACCCTTCATAACCCGGATGTATTGTAGCTGAGATAGGCACCAGCGCCCCCCGCGACCCCAAAGGGAATAAGCGGTAGAAAATGGATGGATGGATGGAAGTTAGTTACCTTCCAATTACAATACAATTGGAAACAATTTTGCAGTAATGAGAAATAAGTTTACATCCTTTTAAATGGATACTTGAATTATTATTATTATACTCACAATACGAAGGTCCTGCAGTCCTGGGTTCAAATCCAGGCTTGGGATCTTTCTGTGTGGAGTTTGCATGTTCTCCCCTGGAATGCGTGGGTTCCCTCCGGGTACTCCGGCTTCCTCCCACTTCCAAAGACATACACCTGGGGATAGGTTGATTGGCAACACTAAATGGTCCCTAGTGTGTGAAAGTGAGTGTGAATGTTGTCTGTCTATCTGTGTTGGCCCTGCGATGAGGTGGCGACTTGTCCAGGGTGTACCCCGCCTTCCGCCCGATTGTAGCTGAGATAGGCGCCAGCGACCCCAAAAGGGAATAAGCGGTAGAAAATGGATGGATGGATATATTATACGAAAGCAGCTGGGATAAGCTCCAGCACCCCCTGTGAACCAGAGAGGGACAAGCAGTAGAAATGGATGGATGGTTATATTATAGATACTGTATAGTTTTAATTAATTATTTCCTCAGTTTAAAACCACAATGTGGACAAAAGCTCTGAGTCAAATATTTTTTTAAGTCAATTATTGCATATTGTTCCAATGGGTGGAACCTCCAGACAATAATATGTTGATTGTCAGTCTAAAAATAACATGTCTTCATTCCGTGTTATTTACAGTTTCGTGCATTTTCATATATAGAAATTGAAAATCGAATCGCAATGTTTGAGAGACAAATCGTAATTGTTTTTTTCTTAAAACGAAGCAGCCCACGTCAACAGTACTCAATCAGAAACATTTACAGTTAACACATGTGCTTGGTCTTGGCTGATCTCACTCGTGTATGATTAGTATCAAAATCAGCAGTATAAAACCCTGATCGGAACATCCATAGTTATTTTTTAACCTTTCTATGGCTTCTTACTTTTTTAACTTTGTAAAGTTTGTAAAATGTAGGTTCGTAGTATTGATTGCTTGTTTCCATGCACTAAATTAGTTGGATTTCTTAAATATTTTTTTTGTATTTTCACAAGTACATGTGAAGCCCCAGTATCCATGCACACTCCCTATTGGTTATACGCCATGTGCCTCCCTTAGTCTGAGGGAGTCCTTAATGTATTGCCTTTCCGGATGACCTATGATGTCAGAGCAGGCATCTGCTGCCCCTTAAAGGCCTACTGAAATTAGATTTTCTTATTTAAACGGGGATAGCAGGTCCATTCTATGTGTCATACTTGATCAGTTCGCGATATTGCCATATTTGGTCGCTAATGAAAAAGCCTTGCCTGTACCGGAAGTAGCAGACGATGTGCGCGTGACGTCACTGGTTTTGGAGCTCCTCACATCTGAACATTGTTTACAATCATGCCCACCAGCAGCAAGAGCGATTCGGACCGAGAAATCGACAATTTCCCCATTGATTTGAGCGAGGATGAAAGATTTGCGGATGAGGAAAGTGAGAGTGAAGGACTAGACAAAAAAAAGTCTAGAGGGCAGTGGGAGCTATTCAGATGTTAATAGACACATTTACTTGGATAATTCTGGAAAATCTCTTATCTTCTTATTGTGTTACTAGTGTTTTAGTGAGATTATATGGTCGTACCTGTACAACCTGAAGGTCGGCCCCGCACCTTTCTTCAGCACCAGTCGACGGGTGGTGGCGATGCCCATCTCTGCCCTTCGCAAGGGAGCCTCTTCGAAACACGATCTTTCGAAATGATCGTTGCATAATACACTGTACTTTGTGTGTGTGGTCTAATCCAACAGTGTTCGCTTGACCGCTCTGTTCCATAGTAATGCTTCACCGTCATCTTTCGGGAATGTAAACAATGAAACACTAACTGTGTTTGTGTTGCTAAAGCGGCCGCAATACACCGCTTCCCACCTACAGCTTTCTTCTTTGACGTCTCCATTATTCATTGAACAAATTGCAAAAGATTCAGCAAAACAGTTGTCCAGAATACTGTGGAATTATGCGATGAAAACAAACGACTTATAGTTGGGAACGGTGCTGGAACAAAATGTGCTCTACAATGCGTGACGTCACGCGCACGCGTCATCATACCGCGACATTTCAGCAAGATACTTAGGCGCGAAATTTAAAATTGCAATTTAGTATTGGCATGTGTTGCAATGTTAATATTTCATCATTGATATATAAACTATCGGACTGCGTGGTCGCTAGTAGTGGCTTTCAGTAGGCCTTTAAAAATCAACAGCCTAGCTCAATTGTACCTGATGTCAGCTGTAATATTGGTGCACATTACAAAAATACGTCTATGCGGATGTTAAACACAAGACATCATCAAGACATTATTTTAGATTACGCTACAAACATGGCGCTACTACAAAGAAAGTCTCGGAGCGGACTCAGGTTCGAAAAAAGGAGACCGTTTTTTGAAGGAATTTTCGAACGGCAAATCATTGAAACAAATCTTGTGGTTATCCATCCATCCATCCATCCATTTCCTACCGCTTATTCCCTTTTGGGGTCGCGGGGGGCGCTGGCGCCTATCTCAGCTACAATCGGGCGGAAGGCGGGGTACACCCTGGACAAGTCGCCACCTCATCGCAGGGCCAACACAGATAGACAGACAACATTCACACTCACATTCACACACTAGGGACCATTTTTAGTGTTGCCAATCAACCTATCCCCGGGTGCATGTCTTTGGAAGTGGGAGGAAGCCGATGTACCCGGAGAGAACCCACGCATTCACGACATGCAAACTCCACACAGAAAGACCCCGAGCCTGGATTTGAACCCAGGACTGCAGGAACCTCTTATTGTGAGGCAGACGCACTAACCCCTCTTCCACCGTGAAGCCCTCTTGTGGTTATGTCAGAGTTCATTCATAAGGCTCAGTAGATAGATGGAAGGAGTTTTAAATCCGAAGAAAAAAACATTCTTGTCCCGACCGATACAGTTCCAGATAAAGGTGGCTATTGTTCTGGACTATCTTGCCAGTGTGGAATACAGAGTTATAGTATATCTGTTTGGAGCGTGGAGAGGTTTGTGTACTCTTTATTATTAGCCTTGTTATACTCCTGCTCCAGTATCTTACATCTCACTCGTATTTCGTTAGGGAATCTCCATTTCCTTAGCTACTTTCTTAAATAAATGTCAGTTTCTCTTTTCCTACCATCGGTGCACTTCAAAATGTTCCATTATTTTCATTTGCAAAGCAATCTCCTCATTACATTTGTTGCTATGTTTTTATTGAATAGTATCTGCTGCATGTGCGAAACTAAGGGTCCCCTCCGGCGGCGCACACCCGCTCGAGAGATGTTGTTTTCAATCGCATAATTAAGATGTATTAGTCCGACTATTCAAAAACCGAACACAATCGGTAGCTTTTTCCATGGGTTGTAGAAAGCTTTTTTACAGCCGATCAATTTGAGAAATGGGACTGATTTAGTGGGTGGACACATAATGAGTGGCTGCCCTACGTGCATGTGCACATGTTTGTATTGATTATCAACCATCCCTCCCCCGAACCTTTAAACTTAGCTCAGTCATGCCAGTTGGGAGCAGCAGCCAAGAGCTGCAATAAAAATACAAACCCAGTCTTCAAGGGAAGTTGATCAATTGCTCCGAATTAAGCATGAACAATTGGGTTAAGAAAACAGCACGTTCAGCAACGAGGGTCCAAAGAAGCTTCAATTTAGTAGGATTATTTAAACTGTTACTCCCCTTCCCGCAGTGTGTACTTAAGAGAATAAATGTGTTACTGTAATTAATACATCGTGCATATGTTGCTTTGTGTGCATTGAGAAAGTTTGTCTAGACGGGTTTGTTGCAGTGACCGAGAGATCCTGCTTTTATTATTGATTGAAAACTGCAAGCTGTACACACTTGATGCTCTTGTTTCAAGCTCTATCCACAGTCCTTTCCTGCTTTAAGTCATTTCTTTCTCTGCTTTGTCCCACCATCTCTGGCCTGGATTTCGCACCAATTTTGTTTGACGTTATAGTGACAATTTATTGCCAATAGGGCCGGGCGATTATATGATCGTGATTTATTCGAGTTCAATCACGGTTATCAGCTGTTGGCATATTTCTTATTTCTAGGAAGCTCATCTTGTATTTAAGATTTTCTATAGGGTTAGGCTCAACTTCAGCCTGAACTTTTTTGGTCTATAACATTGTCAATTTATGAATATACAACTGTTTGTTTATGCAAAATTGTTTATTTTGTTGATCACTGACCAAAGAAATAATAAACTGACTAACTATCTAACATATTTACCTCAATCAAACATGGCGGAAATGTCTGTTAGAAGATACCGCAGTATTAAGCAATAGAAAATTAACGATGCTCAGTATAATCATGCACGGAACAAGCCGCCTTTTTAGGTTGTGATCCGGTGTGAATGTAAATCTACGTGTGTTTGTGTACGTTTGTGTGTGAATGTGTTTGTGTCCATGTGTCTGTGCAGCCTCCCGTTCCGTCGTCGCAAAATCCGGCTTGTTACAACGTAATTAATGTCCAATCAACGTTGTATCTTTTCCCTATTACACATCTGGAAGTGCAGCCTAGAAGTATCAAATAAGTCAATATGTCTAACACCCAAGTGGAGGAGTTCAAGTACCTAGAAGTCTTGTTCACGAGTGAGGGAAGAGTGGATCATGAGATTGACAGGCGGAACGGTGCGGCGTCTTCAGTAATGCGGACGTTGTACCGATCTGTTGTGGTGAAGGAGCTGAGCCGGAAGGCAAAGCTCTCAATTTACCGGTCAATCTATGTTCCCATCCTCACCTATGGTCATGAGCTTTGGGTCATGACCGAAAGGATAAGATCACGGGTACAAGCGGCCCAAATGAGTTTAGGTCTCTCCCTTAGAGATAGGGTGAGAAGCTCTGCCATCCGGGAGGAACTCAAAGTAAAGCCGCTGCTCCTCCACATCGAGAGGAGCCAGATGAGGTGGTTCGGGCATCTGGTCAGGATGCCACCCGAACGCCTCCCTAGGGGGGTGTTTAGGGCACGTCCATCCGGTAGGAGGCCACAGGGAAGACCCAGGACACGTTGGGAAGACTATGTCTCCCGGCTGGCCTGGGAACGCCTCGGGATCCCCCGGAAAGAGCTAGACGAAGTGGCTGGGGAAAGGGAAGTCTGGGTTTCCCTGCTTAGGTTGTTGCCCCCGCGACCCGACCTCGGATAAGCGGAAGAAGATGGATGGATGGATGGATGGATGGGTCTAACACGAGCAAAGAAGTTGAATACAACATTGAGAGGAAGCAGCACTTTAGTCTGACCACACGGCACCAGTAATCCTGCCCTGAATGCGGACTTGCAGGCATGCACAAAATGTCTTTGGGACTGAACCACTGTATTGGTCCCAATTGAGAGAATACAATGCCTATTAATTTAATCTGACAATTACATTTTAATACCCAAACAGCTTTCGACGGGAAGAACTTGCCTTGACCGCCCTTGGCTTTTTACTTGTTAATGGATAACTGTAACGTAATTGTTTCATCAAATAAATTGATATAAAACACCCCGACATTACTTTTTTGCTTACATTTTCAACTGTTTAAGACTTGGCATTCTTAACGTCAATCGGTACAAACAACAATGTTGCAGCCATTTTGGATGCATGTGTCAAAGGTTAATCGACAATGAGAACAGCCGAGTTGTGCCGAGATTTTCCAAGAGATACACTATTTGCATCAGGGTCTGGAAGGACGTCAGGTGTTAGTTGAATTTAGGTCAGGCAGCTCTCAAAATGCAGAGGAAGGAAAGAATCAAAATAAGAAAACCCGAAAAATTACAGGCTGTTGGGAAAAATGCAGCAAGCTACACAACTTCTTTAGGTTGGTTCATTTCACAGTTTAAAGGGGAACATTATCAGCAGACCTATGTAAGCGTCAATATATACCTTGATGGTGCAGAAAAAAGACCATCTATTTTTTTAACCGATTTCCGAACTCTAAATGGGTGAATTTTGGCGAATTAAACGCATTTCTGTTTATCGCGCTGGAAGCGATGACGTCAGAATGTGACGTCGCCGAGGTAACACATTACATTTCAACACTTTACAAACACCGGGTCTCAGCTCTGTTATTTTCCGTTTTTTTGACTATTTTTTGGAACCTTGGAGACATCATGCCTCGACGGTGTGTTGTCGGAGGGTGTAACAACACTAACAGGGAGGGATTCAAGTTGCACCACTGGCCCGAAGATGCCAAAGTGTCTGCCGCCAGACCCCCATTGAATGTGCTGGTGTTTCTCCACATTTGATCGGCGATGCTAAGGCAGACATGGCACAGAGATGTATGGATAACCTGCAGATGCATTTGCAACGATAGTCAACGAATTCACAAAGGTGAGTTTTGTTGATGTTGACTGCCAGCTAATCGATGCTAACATGCTACGCTAATCGATGCTAACATGCTATTTACCGGCGGTGCTAAAGCAGACATGGCACAGAGATGTATGGATAACCTGTAGATGCATTTGCAACTATATTACGTTTCCTCGCTCCCACATTTAATGCGAAAAAAACGCTTACCAATAGACGGATTTAAGTTGCTCCAGTGTCAAAAGATGCGAAAGTCCTGATCGTTTGGTCCGCACATTTTACCGGCGATGCTAACGCAGCTATTCGGCCATGCTATGGCTATGAATAGCGTCAATAGCTATTCGCTCAATAGCTTCAGTTTCTTCTTCAATATTTACATACTCCAACCATCTGTTTCAATACATGCGTAATCTGTTGAATCGCTTAAGTCGCTGAAATCCGAGTTTGAATCCGAGCTAATGTCGCTATATCTTGCTGTGGTATTCCCATTGTTTGTTTACATTGGCAGCACTGTGTGACGTCACAGGGAAATGGCCAGTGTCTTCGCAGAGAGCGAAAATAAGGTACTTTAAAGCTTTATTTAGGGATATTCCGAGACCGGTAAAATTTTGAAAAACACTTCAAAAAATACAACTAGCCACTGGGAACTGATTTTTATTGTTTTTAACCCTTTTGAAATTGTGATAATTTCAAAGACTTTAAATGGAGTGCTAAATTAGTCCATCGTTTGCTCTTGATTGTATAATCGTCCATGTATGAATTGCGATGCATCTAAAAATTGATTATTTCCCCCACCTTTATAGTCAATACTGTATTTTAGTTGTTGACACACTGGATTCATACAAGTTTAGATTGGGATATGACGTTTCTTATAGAGGAAAACATTTTTTATATATATATAGATATATATATATATTAGGGGTGTAACGGTACACAAAAATTTCGGTTCGGTACGTACCTCGGTTCAGAGGTCACGGTTCGGTTCATTTTTAGTACAGTAAGAAAAAAACAACATTTGCATTTTTTGATTATTTATTTAACAAATTAGCTAAATCTTCCACGAAAAATATTTTTCTTAGTGGAATATTTGATGTGAAGTAATCGGAAACTTGGATAGGTCAATAATTCATAATAACATTGATTTTGATTCAATTCATGTTTTGAGCAATGACAGTTTGAAAGGAAAAATACAGCTTGGTTTTTGTCACGCCTGTAAGTCATGTTTTGGTTTTGGACATTCAGTCACGTTTTGCACTTCCTGGTTTTGTTTGTTTCCATGTCAACTCATTAGTTTTCACCTGTCACGTCCCTGTTCTCAGCCACACACCTGTTTTCACTAATGATCATAGCTATTTAAGTCACTCTTTTTCTTGTATTCGTCCTGGGGTCTTCTCACATGAGCACACGCACCCTACCCATGCTGCACCTTCTTCATGTCCTCGTCCATAGTTCCATGCCGTGTAAGTTTTTGTATTTATGCCATTGTGCTAGTTTTGTTTTGTTTGTGTATAGTCATGCCATTGTGCTGTTTTGTTTTAAGTATAGTATAGATTATTATCCGCCACAGAGCGCGTCCTTGGTTTGCCTTTTTGTTGTGTGTTTGTTTATTTAATAAATATCATGTACTTACATTCATGCCTGACTAGTCCCACATCATCCTTGCATCGAGGAAGCACAAACATCCACAGTCCTAGCCTGACAGTTTTTTTTGTCAACGTTGCAACTTTTTCTAAATTACATTTAGCCTTTAAGCTTTTTTATTTCACTTTTGTTTATGTTTTTGTTTATTTAATAGTATTTTTAGAATGTGCCTTTAAAACATTAGTTATGGGTCGCAAATGGCTTCCGGGGCACACTTTTGACACCCCTGCTATTGATAATAAAAAATTAAATCTGATTAATCAATGGATAAAAAGCAGAGCCTGGCGACGCATGCGCGTTTATCATAACTCTCTCGCTCTCTCTGTCTCTGCCCCGCCCTCACAAAGGTTAACCCTGCGTGCACCACTTTTTGTTTTTGTTTTTAACCCCTTCTTAACCCTGAACGTACATTGAAAATACACGCAACCATAACTTAAAATGCCGGACATTCGAGGCATTTAAGAAACTCCACCTGGACAGCTCCGCAAAGAGGACATATCCCGTGAAAAGAGGAGGTCTGGTCAGTCTATTGTGGCCAAGTCGTTGCTAGCATGCCGTGTGTTGTTGTTTTTTTTGATTGATTGAAACTTTTATTAGTAGATTGCACAATACAGTACATATTCCGTACAATTGACCACTAAATGGTAACACTCGAATAAGTTTTTCAACTTGTTTAAGTCGGGGTCCACGTAAATCAATTCATGGTGCCTCGGTGTGCATTGTTTACACAACGTGCGGTGCGCTACTTATATGTCCGTGTCGTTCGGTTCACCTCCGAATCGAACCGAAACCCCCGTACCGAAACGGCTCAATACAAATACACGTAGCTAGTATATTGTGTTGATTTTGTTAAACAGTCAATATCACTCACTACAAATAAATTGAAAAATGTCCACTTGATACATGTGATCGGTGTCAATATTTGTATTGGCTTAGCTCTCTCATTGATAATCGGAATCGCCAGCATTAAAACCTGTCTTGAACATCTTTAGTAAAACATTGCAACATTTGCCATCAGACAAAAAATGTAAGGCAGGGGGTAAACTTATTTTTTAAACGCCCAAACGAAAATTATAGTTAAGTGGAAAACTTAGTAAGAAAAAAGAAGGTAATGACATAATTGTGGGATTGCATAATTGCAGATAATGCTTGCAAAAAATATAGCAGTACGTCACTAGCAATTATACTCCGCCTATCTCCAACTCCCAGAACCCTTCTAGCCTTTCCCTTAGGCATACCAACAATATACCAAAGGGGTCTTCTACCATTCCTGTACGGAAATTTTTATTACCAAAGTTAAGCATTTTAAATATGATAGCACAGGGGTAGGGAACCTATGGCTCTAGAGCCAGATGTGGCTCTTTTGATGACTGCATCTGACTCTCGGATAAATCTGAGCTAACACTGCTTAACACAATAAGTAATGACTAATTCCACTTGTAATCCAAGTGTTAAAAATAACGTTCAAAATATTAAACATGCTCATGCTTTTGAATGCAACCATCTTTTTTTCTACCGCACTTTATTTATTATTATTTTTTTTAGGGCTTGCCCTCCTGGGGGTTCTTCAGACCACCAAGCACCGACATGAAAGCCTGTTTCAGGCTTACGATATTTTTTTATTTTTCAATAAGTCTCTCAGTCGCTTTCCAGCAATTGTCTTTTTCTCTTTCGTTCTCGCTCGCACTCTGGCTCCAGCTCCAACCCCGTCTCTCCTCCTGGCTGCTGCTTATAACAGAGCGACAGATGATTAGATAACAAGACCCAGGTGGGTTGTTTCTACGCACCTGTCGCTGGTTTCGAGGCCGGTCCTGGCACACCCCGCTTCGCTGCAGGCTTGCAGGCCACGCCCCCTCCACAGTTAGCTTCAGAATATCAATGTTATTACAAAGAATAAGAGACCTATTATACTCTAGTAATGTTGGTCTTACTTAAAAATGCATGCGTTTAGGTGTGTTCAGTGTTGAAAAAAAAATTATATGGCTCTTACGGAAATGCATTTTAAAATATACGGATTCTTGGGTCTCTCAGCCAAAAAGGTTCCCGACCCCTGTGATTGCACAACAATAGCCCTCCTTTAGCCCTCCTAATAAATTAAATAATCCAATCAAGGAAAACTGGAGACAGACACATTTTAGCTGAAAGTGCACTGCTCACTCCCAGCTCACACCCTCACCCTTGTAGCTAGAGGAGAGTACCAGTCTTCCACACTCGCTCTATCACAAGCACCATTTATACTCCCATCGAGATTGAAGTCCTTGTTGATGCTTATAAATATAATTGTCAGTCCAAAATGCTCCACTGGGCACACATCAAGTTTGGTTGTATTTCGGTCATTCACTACCTATAAAGCGGTGGATTGTGGGAACTATCTCGCTTCACAATCATCTCAAATGCACAAACACTCATGGGTATAAATAATGTGTCCGATGGCTTGTGTGCGGCGCCTCCCTCCCACTTGCTTCTTTTTTTTCCGCTCATTGGCTATTTGATAAAAACGAACAGCCTTAACTGGTGATTCAGCAGCCTTTCTGCAAATTCAATATACACTTCTGCTTTGAGCACAAGTGGCACTTAACACACCCTTTAAATGAATCCAAACAATTCAAGCACAGGGGTGGGGGATGGTGTAGTTGAAGGTCCTTCCCCCCTGCACCCTGAGAGAGATAACGAGGCGTTTTTAAATGGCTTGTGTTGCAAAAAATGTTCGGAATGCAGTGGATGGTTCTAGCCCATTACACCCAAGTAATGTCTATGCTGGTATGTGCTCCTTGTGCAAAGTGCTGTTTCACGATAAGGGAAACATTTTGGCTTTATTTTCACCGAAAATCGTACAATGCAATAAACATGTTTCCTATTGCACTCAAGGAACAATTTTAGAAAGTTGAAATATCAATTAAAGGGCATGAAACACAGTTTTTTTTTTTCCACTCAAAGAACAATTTAAAATTTTCCATATTACATAAAATCTGCTATAATCAAGGTTTAGATTAGAATATAAGAAAAACATTGTATTAGGGACGGCGTGGCGCAGTGGGGAGAGTGGCCGTGCGCAACCCGAGGGTCCCTGGTTCAAATCCCACCTAGTACCAACCTCGTCACGTCCGTTGTGTCCTGAGCAAGACACTTCACCCTTGCTCCTGATGGGTGCTGGTTGGCGCCTTGCATGGCAGCTCCCTCCATCAGTGTGTGAATGTGTGTGTGAATGGGTAAATGTGGAAGTAGTGTCAAAGCGCTTTGAGTACCTTGAAGGTAGAAAAGCGCTATACAAGTACAACCCATTTATCATTTATTAAATGCTTCATGATTTATGGTTGTCAATCCTGGTGTGTGCTTTAAAAATGATACAATTATTAGTAAGTACTAAAAACAAAAGTATGGATAAATGTACCCAGATAAGCTATGTTGCAGGTAAAACACATTTGTTTGAAATAAAACACAAATTGTAGCAATTTGTTACCAAATATAGTTATTTACATGCACTAATTGACGTTAGATGGGTCTTCACTCCGCTAATATTTGTGCGTCTAAGTATCTACACAACATAGGAGCTGTTAACTTATGAGAGTAGCATATACTGTATGTGTGTTTGCGAGAATGGCAACATGTTGTCTGAATGACGTCAGTGAATGAGTGGGCGAGTAAAGAGAGAGAGAAACGTAAAGATGCACTGCGCAGTAGAGTGATGAACGGGTCCGGTTGTGTCCTGCAAAACAATTAATAAAGCTACCAGATTGTCACAAATCGGCGGCCTCAAATTCTGACCGAAAAGCGGAGCTTAGCAGACCCTTTGCCGGAGCAGAACAGCAGGACAGGTGTAAAACGACATTATTACCTGTCACTCTTTAGAACTCCTTGTGCAGATCTGAATGCTTATCATTTAAATGTTTACCCAAGTTTAAAGCAAAGGTGGTAATACTAATCGCCACATTTGTTTTAAAGCAACAAATACCCAAATACCTCCATATTGCGCTTAATGCATAGTCTTTATTAACCGTAGAATTAGGGCATGGCGATACGGCCTTTTATTAATACCTCGATATTTTTAGGCCATGTCGCGATACACCATATATATCCCCATATTTTGCTTTAGCCTTGAATTAAGACTTGATGCATATAATCACAGCAGTATGACGATTCTATGTGTCTACATTCAAACATTCTTCTTCATACTGCATTAATATATGCTACTTTTAAACTTTCATGCAGAGAAGGAAATTACAACTAAGTCAATTTACCCAAACTGTATTTATTAAACAGTTATTAAGCAGTGGCACAAACATTCATGTCATTTCCAAAACAGAAAGTGCAAGATTGTCAGAGACATTTTAAAACAAGCTATGAGTGCACTTTTGTGCATGATGTCACTAAGATGAAATATCAAAACAACACTAAATTAAAGTGCAATTTTTGTACAGAACACCACTACAATAGTTTAAAACAAATAAAGTGCACTTTTGTGCATGATGTCAAACAAGATATTGAAAAAAATGTTAAATAAAAATCAGCTGCATAATAGGAAATCGGGCTTCACGGTGGCAGAGGGGTTAGTGCGTCTGCCTCACAATACGAAGTTCCTGCAGTCCTGGATTCAAGTCCAGGCTTGGGATCTTCCTGTGTGGAGTTTGCATGTTCTCCCCGTGAATGCGTGGGTTCCCTCCGGGTACTCCGGCTTCCTCCCACTTCCAAAGACATGCACCTGGGGATAGGTTGATTGGCAACACTAAATTGGCCCTAGTGTTTGAATGTGAGTGGGAATGTTGTCTGTCTATCTGTGTTGGCCCTGCGATGAGGTGGCGACTTGTCCAGGGTGTACCCCGCCTTCCGCCCGATTGTAGCTGAGATAGGCGCCAGCGCCCCTTGCGACCCCAAAAGGGAATAAGCGGTAGAAAATGGATGGATGGATAATAGGAAATCAAATAGTGTATGTCCTTCGCTATGTGGTAGGTTACTGCAGACGTTATCTCCTGTTGTTGGGTATTTATTTCATGCGGTGTTGATGTGGAAATTGTTGTTTCGGCATTTTGTGGGTGTGGCACCGGGCGGAGATGTTAACATGCGGTGTTTCAAGCACTCTTAAATTCTCTAGTGGGTGACTTTTCAAATGATGCTACAAATTAGCAGTGCTGCTACTTTTTGTAAATAAATGATAAATGGGTTGTACTTGTATAGCGCTTTTCTACCTTCAAGGTACTCAAAGCGCTTTGACACTACTTCCACATTTACCCATTCACACACACATTCACACACTGATGGAGGGAGCTGCCATGCAAGGCGCTAACCAGCACCCATCAGGAGCAAGGGTGAAGTGTCTTGCTCAAGGACACAACGTACGTGACGAGGTTAGTACTAGATGGGGATTGAACCAGGGACCCTCGGGTTGCGTACGGCCGCTCTTCCACGCCGTCCCCGTTTTGTAGCCACGCTTTTGCCGCATACTTTACATATCACGGTTGTCTGTTCGACATCTTCCCGCTTGAAGCCAAACCACCGCCAGACGATGGACCCCCTGCTGTTTTTCTTGGAATTAAGTCTTCCTTCATTTGTTATCAGATTGGCACCTTCTCTCTCTCGTATTACCACTCGCACCTCTCCGTTAGCATCACAGCTAACTTTACCCACGCCGCTACCTCTCTTCTCGGCGAGGGCGTATAATTTTGCACGCGCGACAGTAGTGAAGTGAGGTGAATTATATTTATATAGCGCTTTTCTCTAGTGACTCAAAGCACTTTACATAGTGACACCCAATAGCTAAGTTACATTTAAACCAGTGTGGGTGGCACTGGGAGCAGGTGGGTAAAGTGTGTTGCCCAGGGACACAACAGCAGTGACTAGGATGGCGGAAGCGGGAATCGAACCTGCAACCCTCACATACGTATGTGACGTATGTAAGAAGTTGCGCTTGTTTTACGTCTCTGTGAGAAGGAGAGACAAGAAATAGTGAGAAAAGTCTATAGTGTCATGCCCGCAGCTGAAAGCAACTGTGTGAGAACGTATACTTGAATATCACGATATAGTCATTTTCTATACCGCAGAGACAAACCCGCGATATATCCAGTATATTCGGTATATAGCCAAGCCCTAAGTAGAATTATCGTTTTTGGCCATTCCTCCTCTCCAAGATGTTATTGCTTGTATGCACTTTGTGTGTGTTTTGACACACTCAACATCATGCGCCTCAGCTCTGTAGTCGCCACCGCACAGCAGCATTCAGCTAAAAGTACGGTACCGGTACTTTTCAAAGGCAGTATAGTACCGATATCAATCATTTAGTATCGCGGTAGTTTTTATTATTACCGGTATACCGTTCAACCCTAATGAGCATTAGTCGCTGCAGCATACCAGCAGGGATTAAAGGGATTGGACTCAGTCGCTGAGTGTGGCGGTTTTTAATGCCGCCTCTCACCACGTCCCCTCCTCCTGGCCATGGAAAGAGTGCAGCCTTTGTAACCAGCTAGCCCGAGCCCACCCGTCCACCGCGGCCATGTCACGACACCATCTGATTGAGCATTAGCAATGTACTCCTGCAAGGCTAAGCTTTCAGTGGATTTACTGTAAAGTAAGCGTGGCTCAGAGCGCTCCTTTGCACAGCCGTGGGCTTCCCACAGGATTGCAATCTATTTGTGGTGGTGAGTTGCAGGGGCTGTTGATGATGACATCATCTACTGTGCATAATTGTCCGTAATAAACGTGCATGTGTTTTTTATAAAATAAATAAATAGTTGCACGACTAATATTAGTAGCCGTTTATCCTCTCTGAGCTTTTTATGACGTTCATTTTCACTTCCGTGCCACAGTGCCTGGTACACATAAACACGGCTTTAAGGTTAACTAAAAATTAACATGACTGTTAACTTCCTCAGTGAAACCATAGAACTGTGTGAAGTATCTGACTCAAAGCACAGCTGGCTGCTTCACTCACACACTGACAACTGTGTTTTTCGGGCACGTGCGCTGCAAATAGTTCTGGAGCGAATCTCTCGTACATAATTTGTTCATTACTATGTGTTGGATCATTTTTTACGTTTATTTAAAGTAGTATTGGCGATATATATACAAAACCCAAAATCAGTGAGTTTGTCACGTTGTGTAAATGATAAATGGGTTGTACTTGTATAGCGCTTTTCTACCTTCAAGGTACTCAAAGCGCTTTGACACTACTTCCACATTTACCCATTCACACACACATTCACACACTGATGGAGGGAGCTGCCATGCAAGGCGCCAACCAGCACCCATCAGGAGCAAGGGTGAAGTGTCTTGCTCAGGACACAACGGACTGATAAATAAAAACAGAATACAATGATTTCTAAATCCTTTTCAACCTATATTCAATTGAATAGACTGCAAAGACAAGATACTTAACAAATATTCACTCATTTGGAATTTGATGCCTTCAACATGTTTCAAAAAATCTTGCAAAAGTGGCAAAAAAGACAGAGAAAGTTGAGGAATGCTCATCAAACACTTATTTGGAACATCCTACAGGTGTACAGGTGGGTGCCATGATTGGGTATAAAAGCAGCTTCCGTGAAATGCTCAGTCATTCACAAACAAGGATGGGGCAAGGGTCACAAGTTTGTCAACCAATGCCTGAGCAAATTGTTTTAAGATTAACATTTCTCAACCAGCTATTGCAAGGAATTTAGGGATTTCACCATCTACGGTCTGTAATATCATCAAAAGTTCCAGAGAATCTGAAATATCACTGCACGTAAGCAGCAAGGCTGAAAAACAACACTCGATCCCTCAGGCGGTACTACATCAAAAACTGACATAAGTGTGTGAAGGATATCACCACATGGGCTCAGGAACACTTAAAAAAAACAACTACAGTAACTACAGTTTGTCGCTACATCCGTAAGTGGAAGTTAAAACTGTACTTTGCAAAGCGAAAGCCATTTATCAACAACACCCAGAAACGCAGCCGGCTTTGCTGGGTCCGAGCTCATCTTAGATGCACTAATGCAAAGTGTGAATGTGTCCTGTGGTCTGACGAGTCCACATTTCAAATTGTTTTTGGAAACTGTGGACGTTGTGTCTTCTTGACAAAAGAGGAAAAGAACCATCCGGATTGTTCGAGGCGTAAAGTTCAATAGCCAGCATTTGTGATGGTATGGGGGTGTATTGCAATGCAGGAAGTGATCACAGATCAGTGGGAGTGGCACGCTAACAGCCAATCAGGTAACAGTATCAACTATCAGGTTTGGTTGCGCCATCTTGTCTTGCGGTTGATTCTTTTAATTCAGTGAGAAGAGAAAGTAAAACTGAGTGCTGCAGATGGCAAATACGCTGTCAATAAAACAGAAAATGCCATGACCCTCGACAGTATGGCAGGGTTTTTTTTTTAACCGACCGTAGTCAGACCAATGTAGACCACGTAACCCGTGCTTTCAACAGAAAATAAAATCAAAATATAAATGAAACAAAATGAGAATTAGGTAATGTGAGGCAATGCAAATTAAACAATAAAAAAAACAAATAACGGTTTGAATTGGTCCAGGTTATCGGGGACTGCTATTACTGACGGACAGGTGTCGCGGTGTGACTGCAGCCAGGCACGTAAGAAAACCCTCGTCTCCATGGCGACGTTTCTGTCGCTTTCACTCATTGGCCGCTTTTCCACTAACGCAGGTGTAGGCAACCCAGAACGTTGAAAGAGCCATTTTGGGGTCTGGAGCCAACGGGAGGGGGCGGGGAGGCTCGTCGTGGCGTTTCCAGTTACGGTAGCACAATTAGCCCCGAACGGGCTAACATCACGACTAACGTGTTACACGTCCGATACGCCCAGCGACTCTCTGTCGGAGTATCAGCGCTGCACCACAGTTTTGTATTGTCGCTCGGTCTTTCGGCGGAGTGCTTATGAAGCTACCGGGCCCCTCGTCTTCCCGGAACCGGGGGAGGGAGTGAGCGAGACACACACAGAGAGAGGGAGAAAGCGGCAAAACGTTTCTCTGCTGGCATCATGCAAGTGACGTCGAAGTTTGGCCCTCTAGAGCCACATACAACACTGTGATTTGTAGAATCCTTCAGCTCCTCACACAACGCTGTCAAGCGCCATTCATGTAAAACTCGCGGGCCGCATTAACATTATACTTTCATATTAAGGTGAGGGCCGCAAAATAACGTCTCTGAGACCCCTGCTCTAAATGATTTATTCCCATTTCCATGAGATTGTTTTTTATATACACAGTTTGACAACTAAAATATTAGAAACAGGTCTTTAATAGTTATTTGTCCATGTGTCTATAATTGCTGGTTATACACATGCGCAGTCAGAACACCGGCCATGCCCAAAATGGGCTCGCAGGGAGGAAGGGGAGCAAATATCTTCTCTTTACTCTGTTGCATCACTATATCGACCAGTTCCAACTCTAGTCTGACGTCCAAAATTAATACATCTTGTTGCAGCTGATTTGCATGTTTGTATCAAGTCTGAGATATGGCTGCCCCTCCCTTGAGGAAAATGCCTGGAAGATTTATGATGCTTTGATTAATAGATCCGTTGCTTCCTGGGCCCGGCATAACTCACGTCGATAAATCTTTCATTTTTACCGTGTGCAGTTCTTTGGCACAAAAGAATGTAAACTGTCCTCTGTTGCACCATCTCACAGACAACCTATGCACAACACTTAAAGTTTGAGGGCAACACTCCCAGCGGTAGTTTTTCTTAAAAAAATATGTACTCATTTGTGCACGGAAAAGCTGTTTTACTGTACCTGTGAAAGCAGCTCTCCAGACTGTTACAACCACCCCACCCTCAGCCCTTCGTTCTACATTCATTAGATGTGTTTCCATGCAAACCAGAGGTCCAACCAATCATACGTCATGGCCAACCCTTTCATCTCTGCCCAGATACATGCTGATCCTCACAACAAATTGGGTTAGACTAACAATTTGCACTCTTGGAAGGCAAACCAAAAAACACTGAGGAAGGAGTTCAGTGTGTCTTCCTGGTTTACAGCTTTGGGTTCTGGTAGAGCTGGGCGGTATACTGGTATTACGAATTATACCTGTATATTTTAGACCAGGGATGCCCACACTTTTTCTTCAGACAAGCTACTTTTCAATTGACCAAGTCGAAGGAATCTACCTCATTCATATATATATATATATATATATATATATTAGGGGTGGGCAAATTAATGCGTTAATTACGAGTTAACTCATCAATCTATTAACGCCGATAATTATTTTATCGCACATTTGCGTATGTTGTTTACATGCTTTTATTTTGTTAACGCCTTTTCTTAACAAGATGGCGTCGCCCGGACGGGCTTCGGCGTCGAGGGGCTCTTGGTAAAGATGGAACATTCGGCAAAAATACCGGACAATTCTGCAAATTTCATGGCTGGCTTACAGCGTGGTCACTCCGGGATCACTTACGACCGCCAGACAATTCTGGATGTGGATAGATCGGGCCGTTTTGGACTGAATGACGCGTGCTTGCTAGACCGGCTAGCTAGCATGGGAATACTTTGCCGGCTACATCCAGCGGCCTGTGAAGCAGCGGAGTATATGTGTTGTCTGTCTATTTATGAATAATGCAGACCAGGAGTGTTGGCTGAGTTCTTAACGTTTGCTTTCAGAGCGTGCATATCACAACATACAAGATGCCGTCATGGCGACACAACCTATACCGGGTTACCGCGCATGCTCGTCACTCCTGTTGCATGCTGGGTAGGGTAGTTCTTTTTTCCCCTGGCTCATAACATCACAATATAGTACCATATATATGCGTTCAGTTTATCAAAGCACCAAGCAAACAATCGGAAAATTCCCATCATATCAATTCCTAGATATGGTCATAATTATTTTAAGTGCACTACGCAGAATAAACACAACATTATTCATATTGCTACTGTGGATAATTTGATCAAAAATTCCCTAAAACAGCCCACTACCTATAATATAGTTTTTTTAAACATAAGATCCCTGATTAAAAAAAAATGTTTCTGCTGTTACCTCAGAAATTGCCTGTTCAGATGTTATGATTGTGGCTCAGAGATTTGTATGTAGATTATATTTATTTTCCATAACAAACAGGATAACTTAAATACCCTGGCAGTGGCAATAAGCTTAAATGTTTGTATTTACATTTTTTGAGTTGATTTTCATAAAATATGCTATTTAACTGCTACTGTTTAACAAGGACTGATTTAAATTGTGTTTGCACAACAAATGTTTTGGCGCTTCTGTTCATGTGGGAGAATATTCCAATAAAGGTGCACTACACACTACTTTTGAATTCATTATTGGGCTTTGCGTATACAATGCAGTTAATCGCGATTAATCGGAGAAATAGTGCGATTAACTTCGATTAAAATTTTTAATCGTTGCCCAGCCCTAATATATATAGATATAATTTATATTTAATTATTTATGAAAGAGACGTGTTGGTTAACAGTTTAAAGGTGTTTAATGATAACACAAGCATGTTTAACACATATAGATTCCTTTGTTTAATGAAGACAAGAATATAAGTTGGTGCATTACCTGATTCTGATAACTTGCATTGATTGGAATCAGACAGTGGTGCTGATAACGTCCACATTTTCAAAAATGAGAAAAAAAAGTCCTCCTTTCTCTCCAATACCACATGAAAGTGGTTAGTTTTTGCCATCTTATTTGTCCAATTTCCATACTCATTATACATTTTGCAAGAAGTACATTGGCGGCAAACTCAGTAGTTTGCTAACTTGTGCACGCTAGCTTTCTGAGACTCTTATTTTGTTAGCGGAGGCAGGATGAAGCAGGGCTTTTATTGTGAAGACAGCAACTGGGCAGTCTGTCTTTAGGGTTTTGACAGCAGGTACGGCGCAAGAGTCTGTTGAAATAAAAAAGTGTTTCTCACCAGTCATGTTTTCTTAATAATGATCTTGCAGCAGCCAGCGTCATCTCAGAAGACCCTCGGGTGCCGTGAATGTCAATCAAGTTACGAAAGTGACGTCGTAGTAAATATTGATGATCACAAATGTTTAGGTTTATTTTTTTAATGCTTGGTTTGCGTTTGACCGGCACACCCTCTACCATTGACCAGTAGCTCGCTATCAACGTAATGGGCACCCCTGTTTTAGACAGTACCGCCATTGAGATATACACTATATTGCCATAAGTATTTGGCCACCTGCCTTGACTCAAATATGAACTTGAAGTGCCATCCCATGGAATTGTCCAAAATGTTTTGGTATCCTGAAGAATTCAAAGTTCCTTTCGATGGAACTAAAGGGGCCAAGTCCAACTTCTGAAAAAACAACCCCACACCATAATTCCTCCTCCACCAAATTTCACACTTTGCACAATGCAGTCTGAAATGTAGCGTTTTTCTGACAACCTCCAAACCCAGACTGGTCGATCAGATTGCCAGATGGAAAAGCGTGACCCATCGGTCCAGAGAAGGCGTCTTGACTCTTCTAGAGTCCAGTGGCGACGTGCTTTATACCACTGCATCTCACACTTTGGATTGGACTTGGTGATGTATGGCTTAGAGGCAGCTGATCGGCCATGGAAACCCATTCCACGAAGCTCTCTGCGTACTGTACGTGGGCTAATTGGAAGGTCACATGAAGTTTGGAGCTCTGTAGCAACTGACTGTGCAGAAAGTCTTTGCACTATGCACTTCAGCATCCGTTGACCCCTCTCTGTCAGTTGTTGTTGTTCCCAAACTCTTCACTTTTCTTATAAAAAAAAGTTGACATTGGAATATTTAGGAGCAAGGAAATTTCACGACTGGATTTGTTGCACAGGTGGCATCCTATGACAGTTCCACGCTGGAAATCACTGAGAGCGGCCCATTCTTTCACAAATGTTGTAGAAACAGTCTCCATGTCTAAGTGCTTGATTGTATACACCATCCCTAGTGATTAGGGCACCTGACTCTCATCATTTGGATGGGTGGCCAAATACTTTTGGCAATATAGGTGAATGTAATCCTCATTGTTTTTGACACGAAAGTCTCTCTGCTAATTCTGTCAGTGAGGCGGGGTAAGAACCGTGCTCACCTGACACAAACTCCAGTACGAGTCTGATCTCGTAACTGTCAACCTTCCCTTTTGCCATATTTTGTCTTCCTTTCCAGGTGTCTTGCCGATTCCAATGTTCCCCGAATTTGGTTCTCAATGGAAAAACATAATTGTATTGCTGCTAGCAATCGAGTCCGTTTAAGTCAAGCCTTGGCATCACTCGGGGGCAACACATGTCCATGACAGCTGCGTGGCGAGTTGCAATGTACTGTTTTCTGTCAAATCATATTCTGTCAACATATTTGTCTATATGGCAAACACTTAAAATATGCGATATTCTCTCCTTAAAATAGAATAGAATAATAGAATAGAATAGAATAGAATAGAGTTTTATTGCCATTATTGCAATGAACAGGTTAAATATTTCAAAGTGGAATATTTGATTTGAAGTGATCGGAGCCTTTAATATATCAATAATTCACAACGACATTAGATAGGTCTTTTTTGTAATTGCACAAGTACAAGGAAATTTGTGCAATGACTAGTTTCGATTGATTTTGATTCATTATTATTTTGGAGCAATGACGATTTAAAAGAGAAACAAATAATTTCAAAATTCTCAGATATCCATAAGGGATCCACTTTTTAAAGTGTTAAAATAAGTCATCCTTTTTTTCTTTTTTTTTCTTTTTTACTTTCAAAGCTTAAATCTCTACTTCAATCCCTCAATTACAAAACCTAAAACCAGTGAAGTTGGCACGTTGTGCAAATGGTAAATAAAAACAGAATACGATGATTTGCAAATCCTTTTCAACTTATATTCAATTGAATAGACTGCAAAGACAAGATATTTATTGTATATATGTATGTATGTATATATATGTAAATGTATATATGTAAATATATATTTATATATAAGTAAATGTGTGTATATATGTATATTATGTATGTGTATGTGTGTGTGTGTGTATATATGTATATATATATATATATATATATATATATATATATATATATATATATATATATATATTGCAGTGTGTACATAAAACGTTGGAGGATTCCTGAAGGCTACAATAGTGAATCCCATTAGCCGTATCTTTCAAGCTTTTTTTTTAATTGTTTTTAAAAAAAATAATTTTTAGAATCCAAAAAAGAAAAACAAAACATGACTGAACAAATAAGTGTTTGATGCGCATTCCTGAACTTTCTCTGTCTTTTTTGCCACTTGTGCCATCTTTTTTTAACCATGTTATTCCAAATGACCTTATATTTGCAAAACAAAATTATATATATTTATATATGTATATATATATATATATATATATATATATATATATGTATATGTATGTATGTATATATACACACACACACACATAGCAAGCTTTTTTTTTTCATAATTTTTAGAATCCGAAATAGAAACATGACTGAACAATAAGCAAAAATCCCTGTTAAGAGAATGATGGACACTTTTGCCTTCAAAATAAAAGGCCTTACATAAAAAAGTATCAGAATCCGAATCCGAACTACTTTATTAATCCCCGAGGGGGATAAAAAAATGACTATCCTTGATTTTCCAGTTAGTGTTAAATTGCTTTATTGAGCCATTATTAATCATTCCGGTTTCAAACAAATGGCTCATTAATTTCTCCAACATTTAGCGGCCCCTTCCTCCACCAATAAGCCTTTGTTGTGCAAATAGCCATTCTTCACTGCTGCATAGCGCAGACTGTTTTGTACAGTATCATTGCAGCCTGAAAGAATGGCACAGCCCACAGTTGCTTCATTCCCACATTATTACCGCTTTGATGTGATTTCTTTGTTTGGTTCTCTGCTCCACTGTCTGTGACCCCTCCACATGCCAAAAAAAGACTTTTCAAATCGTGTTGTTGTTATTGTCTTTTCATTATATATGCGGTATTTTACAAGTAAAGGTGGGAATCTCTGGACACTTCAGTAGGGCTGCATGATTTTGGCCAAAATAGTAATCATGATTATTTGTTATCAATATTCAAATCACGATTATTTACTATGTTATGTGAAACATATTTTTATTGCCCTTTCTGTTTTAAACAAACAGTATGTGACCCGGGCTTTCATTTCAAAATGAAACTCAACAAAATAAAATCAAATTTAGTAAAAACAAAGAGCTAAGTAAAAATAAATAAGCCATTGCAGAGTGCGATTATAAAGTCTACACAAGTGTAAAAAATAAGATTATGCAGTACATATAGGACATGTATTTGCCAAATAAAACATAATTACATCCATTATTTATGCATGTCTTTGAGAGGTGGATAGATATGGGGTCCTTGCAGGGTTGATGTTACGTAATCTGTACGACGGGGCTTTGCCGGCGGCGGGCTGACCGCTCTGTGAGCAACCATAAACTAGCTTCACGTCACAAGTAGGGTTACAAAGGGGTGGAAAGTTTCAGCTAAATTTCCGGACACTTTCCGAAAATTTACCACGGGAAGTTAAGCTCTGGAAGTTTGGAAATATTGACCATTTTTTTATTATTCAAAGTTGGACACCGTCAATGGGAATGAATGGGGAATTACAATAATGATATGTTTTCGGGCACTTGTCTATATGCTGCTGCATCTCTGTGGCTTTTTTGACGTAGCTCTTTGCACACTATTTGCAAATGTACACAGCCTTTCCGCCTACTTTGGTTGGGCTGAAATGTCTCAACACATCATACGTGGCATTATTCTGTTTGTATTTATTTATTCTTGTAAAACATAAATGCAATGCCACACAGATATAAATAGTCAGCTAAACAATTGGAGTAGTCTCTAAAATATTTTACTGATGGAAAAATTTATAGAAATAGGCTGAATGGATGAATACATGAACACTCAATCAGCATGCTGAATCAAACTATAGCCTACATTCTTGACTGGATAGCAGGACAGAAGGCAGAGGAAACTACACGTTTTGATTTAGTAGTTGCTCTTTGAACTTTACAGATCACAAAAATAGTAAATTCGGATCGCTAACGTTGTTTGCATGATTGAATGGGATTTAACATAAAGAAAATTAGCATCACGGCTAACAGAGAAATATTTCCGGTT
Source organism: Nerophis ophidion (assembly GCF_033978795.1). NCBI lineage: Eukaryota > Metazoa > Chordata > Actinopteri > Syngnathiformes > Syngnathidae > Nerophis > Nerophis ophidion. The sequence goes on from NC_084637.1 coordinate 4,121,413, forward strand.
CAGTATGAGACTGTGGTGGTACATAAACCTAGCTAGCTAGAGATATTGGCCCCAAAATCATTTAACAAGTACAGGAACAGCTAGCTAGCTTGAGTGGAAATCTGCTGGAGTCATCTACAGTCATACAATAACAAGCAATTACACCTCTATTACACTTAAATACCATCGATCAAATATATTTACCCTAGTAGTATCATCGAAACTTACCTGACTGGATGAAGTCCTGGGGCTCAAATACTAGTCTGGCTTCAATACATGGGTTTCCGATGACGGCACACCCGTCCCACAATTCCCTTGTCCGCCATCTTGTGTGTCAAAACAAACACTCGTAACCAAGGACGCCTCCGTTGTTATTTTTGTGAGAATGGGTCACACGTGTCGTTTGGGGCTGTGTAAACCGCGCCAATTCAGGACAAAGAACAACAAAGTACTACGATATCCCTAAGGTTATAGTAAAACAGGGAAAAGAAACCGAGCGACTGTCGACAGAAAGGAGCAACCTGTGGCTAGCTAGCAATCGAGTGGGATTTACCCCTGATCCAGCAAAACGACATATAAATTTTGCTCTGATCATTTTGTAACAGGTACTTTGAATTATGTTGCTCTCTGTATCGATGATAAAATGTGTTATGGTTAGAATAGATATTAAAACATAGGAGGAACTACTGTGCCTGTGCTTAATAACGCTCGACGTCTGACGTCGTTGTTGCACAAATATAACCTTCTATATATAATATAGGCAATCGCCGCTTATTTTTGGACGATTTTATTCAAATTTAAATGAATTAAATCAAGATACCCTAAACTATACAGTTGCATAGTTAGAATTATATCGTTCTGAAAATACTTTTGGGTACTTTTTATCAAGTGCTTCTGGACGATAGTCTTTAGCATATCCTGGAATCAGAGAAAGTAAGACAGGCTTGATTTTTCGTTTGGTTTTTAATTCTCTGTACAAGTCTGACAGTTCATCTTGTGTCCCCTTCTGTACCTCCGGTAGTTTTAATGGTGCCGGTGTATCTCCAGATACGATTGCCTTGTCTAGCTTTCTCTTCATTGTCTTGGCGGATGTGAAGTTAATGTCCTGTATGGTCTTGTGCCCAACTTTCTTGACTGCAGATGGAAGTAGCCAGTAAGATTTTTCCTGTGTGACTGTGGTGTTGTCCCGCACGGATCAGTTGATCTCTGAGAGTGACGAACACGAGCGATGAGCACACATTTATCTTCCATTGTAGCCAGTTTCATTTCCTGTACCCATCCACACACAAAGTAATTGTACGCTTCGAGCGACTTGTAGCCCTTGAGCTCATCCAGAGTGTAGGCACTAACACTGTTCACCAAATATCAATCAATCAATCAATGTTTATTTATATAGCCCCAAATCACAAATGTCTCAAAGGACTGCACAAATCATTACGACTACGACATCCTCGGAAGAACCCACAAAAGGGCAAGGAAAACTCACACCCAGTGGGCAGGGAGAATTCACATCCAGTGGGACGCCAGTGACAATGCTGACTATGAGAAACCTTGGAGAGGACCTCAGATGTGGGCAACCCCATCTCTAGGGGACCGAAAGCAATGGATGTCGAGCGGGTCTAACATGATACTGTGAAAGTTCAATCCATAGTGGCTCCAACACAGCCGCGAGAGTTCATTTCAAGCGGATCCAAGACCACAGCGAGAGTCCCGTCCACAGGAAACCATCTCAAGCGGATCAGCAGCGTAGAGACGTCCCCAACCGATACAGGCGAGCGGTCCATCCTGGGTCCCGACGAGCGGTCCATCCTGGGTCTCGACTCTGGACAGCCAGTACGACTGGGGAGGGGGGGACATAGGAGAAAGAAAAGAAGCGGCAGATCAACTGGTCTAAAAAGGAGGTCTATTTAAAGGCTAGAGTATACAGATGAGTTTTAAGGTGGGACTTAAATGCTTCTACTGAGGTAGCATCTCGAACTGTTACCGGGAGGGCATTCCAGAGTACTGGAGCCCGAACGGAAAACTCTCTATAGCCCGCAGACTTTTTTTGGGCTCTAGGAATCACTAATAAGCCGGAGTTTTTTGAACGCAGATTTCTTGCCGGGACATATGGTACAATACAATCGGCAAGATAGGCTGGAGCTAGACCGTGTAGTATTTTATACGTAAGTAGTAAAACCTTAAAGTCACATCTTAAGTGCACAGGAAGCCAGTGCAGGTGAGCCAGTACAGGCGTAATATGATCAAACTTTCTTGTTCTTGTCAAAAGTCTAGTTTACGATGTCGGGGTAAGTTATATCAGGATAACATTTCAAGTCCTTAGTCCATTCGTGCTTTCCCATCTCATACGGATCTTTATCGCCAATATCCTTCAATTTCTGTAAATACCTGGCTTTGCAAACCCCATCTAGCGTCTGTCCGTAGGCAACTTTTACGACTTCTTTCACATTTCCCGAAGTGGACGTCATTGTTGCTGCAAAAGTGTGGAAATATATTTAGAAAACTGCCGCAGACGAGTAAACAAAGTTTTGACTCACAAGATGGCGGCTTCCTCGAAGGATTATGGGTAATCACCGCTAGCGGAAACCCATCTATAGCCCTGCTGTAGTGTGTAGCATGCTGCGAATTATCTGTGCATGTGATGGAGGAATGCACCATGCAGGGTTGAAATTCTACTGGATTTGCATTAAATCAGGTTGTTTTAGCTAATAATCATGCTGCAAGATCTAGCATGTTGCATTCAATGTTTATTCCCGTTAATTCCCATATATTCCCATGGAAAATTTCCAACTTTGAATATTCCCTGCATTTTGCAACCCTAGTCACAAGCAAACAAAGCGTTTGAGGAAAGTAAGGAAAGTTTTTTTTAATGCTTAACCTGTCGCCGCAACTCAATAATCAGTTTTATGTGCACACGAACGTAGTTTGGCCGTGCGACTTGTTGTGGCGTACGTTGGTTTATTACACACAGGGGAGCATTTCAGGGTTTGCTGGGACAAGGAGGAGGATGCCTAAAAAATCGTGAGGCGTGTTCCGGGGTTATAATGTGGGTCACTTTACAGAAGAAAAGGGCATCAAAGTTATAATGCATTTAATTTTCTGAGTATTTTCGGGAGCGGCCGGCTGATCAACTGTCAGTCACCCTCTGGCTGATTGTTGGTTGTGAACGGGATTGAATTGATATGCACAGGTTTAAAAATATTTTTCTCCTTTAACATATTTTTATTATACAAACCGAGCAATATAAAAAAAGTTTTTGGTGATACAGTTTTCAGCCATATCGCCCAGCCCTCACTTTACTTTACTGGCAGGCCCTTTCCGGTTCAGAGCAGTTCAATTTTTATTTTATGTGCAAATATTCTTACTGATGAAGAGCAAAAACCAACCTTTTTTCTGTTCAAGGCAAACCTTCATTGATGTGTCTCAAAGGCAGTTTTGTCACTTAATAGTCCGATTTTCAGAAGTGGCCTGACAATGGTGCAGCTGACCTTCCTTGTTTGTGTGGGCAGTGATCGTGCAATCAGTCATTAAGCACAATTGAAGATAAATTAGCACAGCCCAGCTTTTTTCCCCCATTGTGTCGCTTTTCCACTTTGACACTTCTATGCATGAAATAAAGAGGCTGCTCTTATTCATTGCCTGTAAATGTGCTCAAACTGGAGGTGGACGTTGCAAAGCATGTCCTTGCGCAATCAGCCCGGCACTCACTGGAATTATCCGCTTTAGATGACTCTGAGCTGCTACTTCTGGCCGGAAAATTCATTTATTCGCTTTATTGCTGTCACTCCTTGGCCGCTATTGGCTATTCCTAATGTTATATACAAATAAAGTAAAATAAAATTAACTTGATATTGCTATTGCATTGGTAAGCAAAATTGTATGTTAAACAAAACAAAAAACATACTATAGTATCAAGTTGATTAAAAGTAGATTTTTAAGATGCATGTAAATAGAGATGTAACGTTGAACTAGGGCTGGGCGATGTGGCCTTTTTTAATTTTTCAATATTTTTAGGACATGTCACGATACACGATATACATCTCGATATTCTGCCTTAGCCTTGAATCAACATCCATTTTCTACCGCTTGTCCCGTCCGGGGTCGCGGGGGTCACTGGAGCCTATCTCAGCTGCATTCGGGCGGAAGGCGGTGTGCACCCCGGACAAGTCGCTTTCTTATCGCAGGGCCAACACAGATAGACAGACAACATTCACACTCTCATTCACATATAATCACAGCAGTATGATGATTCTATGTGTCTACATTAAAACATTCTTCTTCATACTGCATTAATATATGCTACTTTTAAACTTTCATGCAGAGAGGAAAATCACAACTAAGTCAATTGACCAAAAGTGTATTTATTAAACAGTTATTAAGCAGTGGCACAAACATCCATGTCATTTCCAAAACAGAAAGTGCAAGATTGTCAGAGATATTTTAAAACAAGCTATTAAGTGCACTTTTGTGCATGATGTCACTAAGATGACATATCAAAACAACACTAAATTAAAGTGCACTTTTTGTACAGAACGCCACTACAATACTTTAAAACAAATAAAGTGCACTTTTGTGCATGATGTCACACAAGATATTTCAATAAGTGTCAAATAAAAAAGAGCTGCATAATAAGAAATCAAAGAGTGTATGTCCTTCGCTATGTGGTAGGTTCCTGCGGACGTTATCTCCTTCTGTTGTTCACTATTTTTTCATGCGGTGTTGATCTAGGAATAGTTGCTTGGGCATTTTGTTGGCCAGAAATGTTGACATGCGTAGTTTCAAGCACTCCTCATTCTCTAGCACAGGGGTAGGGAACCTATGGCTCGCGAGCCAGATGTGGCTCTTTCTTTCTTGGATAAATCTGAGCTGACGCTGCTTATTACGATAAGTAATGAATAATTCGACTTGTAATGAAAACTAACGTTCAAAATATAAAACATTCTCATGCATTTTTATGTTCAAGAAGTTGCGTTAATGGTAAGAAGTAAGTTATTCATTATTGGTTAGTGTGGGGCTTGCCCTCCTGGGGGTTCCTCAGACCACCAGGCACCGACATGAGAGCCTGTTTCAGGGTTACAACATTGTTTTATTTTTCAGCAAGTCTCTCAGTTGCTTTCCAGCATTTGTCTTTTTCTCTTTCGTTCTGGCTCGCACTCTGGCTCAAGCCCCGACCCCGTCTCTCCTCCTAGCTGCTGCTTATAAACAGAGCGACAGGTGATTAGATAACCAGGCCCAGCTGGGCCATTTATGCACCTGTCGCTGATTTCGAGGCCGGTCCTGGCAACACCCTGCTTCGCTGCAGGCCCGCAGGCCATGCCCCCTCCACATTTGGCTTCAGAATAACAATGTTTTTAGAAAGAATAAGAGACATGAAATGTTGGTCTTACTTAAAAATGTACACGTTTAATTGTGTTCAGTGTTAAAAAAAATATTATATGGCTCTTACGGAAATACAGATTCAAGTATTTGGCTTCTTGGCTCTCTCAGCCAAAAAGGTTCCCGACCCCTGCTCTAGCAGGTGACTTTTTGTAGCAACGCTTTTGCCGCGTTGTTCAACATCTTCCCGCCTGAAGACAAAACACCGCCACCTGTTTTTCTTGGGAATTAATTCTTCCTTCATTTGTTACCAAATTCGCACCTTCTCTCTTTCGTATTACCACCGGCACCATACCGTTAGCATCACAGCTAACGTTACCATGTCGCTACCTGTCTGCTCCGCGGAAGCGTGTGACCTTGCACACGTGACGTATGTAAGAGGGTGCGCTTGTTTTGAGTCTCTGTGAGAAGGAGAGACAAGAATGAGTGGGAAACACATGTAGTGTAATGCCCGCAGCTAAAAGCAACTGCGTGAGAATGTATACTCCAATATCACGATACAGTCATTTTCTTTATTGCACAGCGACAAACCCACGATATTTGTATATCATTTGTATACTCTGGCCTTTAAATAGACTCCCTTTTTAGACCAGTTGATCTGCCGTTTCTTTTCTTTTTCTCCTATGTCCCACTCTCCCTTGTGGAGGGGGTCCGGTCCGATCCGGTGGCCATGTACTGCTCGCCCGTGTATCGGCTGGGGACATCTCTGCGCTGCTGATCCGCCTCCGCTTGGGATGGTTTCCTGCTGGCTCCGCTGTGAACGGGACTCTCGCTGCTGTGTTGGATCCGCTTTGGACTGGACTCTCGCGACTGTGTTGGATCCATTATGGATTGAACTTTCACAGTATCATGTTAGACCCGCTCGACATCCATTGCTTTCCTCCTCTCCAAGGTTCTCATAGTCATCATTGTCACCGACGTCCCACTGGGTGTGAGTTTTCCTTGCCCTTATGTGGGCCTACCGAGGATGTCGTAGTGGTTTGTGCAGCCCTTTGAGACACTAGTGATTTAGGGCTATATCAATCAATCAATCAATCAATGTTTACTTATATAGCCCTAAATCACTAGTGTCTCAAAGGGCTGCACAAACCACTACGACATCCTCGGTTGGCCCACATAAGGGCAAGGAAAACTCACACCCAGTGGGACATCGGTGACAATAATGACTATGAGTATCTATAAGTAAACATTGATTGATTGATATATCGAGTATATCGATATATCGTCCAGCCTTACATTGAACAGTATATTGATAAACTGCGGAAAAAATCCGGACGGTTAATAATACCATTTAAATTTTTAATGACCAAAAAACGTCATTTATTAATGCAATTTAGACAACACTGCTTTCTTACTGGAAAACAGTCGCATCAGCGCCGACGCACGCCGTTTGACTTTAGAAAACATGGCGGCAACTACACGGGCCTTGCACCAGAGATTTCCCTTCCGAGTAAGCTTTGAAACCGATCGCTTCATTTTTCTTCATTCCACTGGCTTGGGTTCAGTGGTCTCTGCGTGCCTTCCAGACAGCACTGCTGGTATTTGGAGGTGACAGGTGTGCACAATAGTGGAGACGCACACATTTGTCCCACACTAAAAGTATACACCAGAGGAGAAAACTATTTGATGTTGCTCTCATTTTCTCAACAGCGTCTTGCACTCAGCAGGTGTGCCTGAAATTTACCATTTATCAGGCGGTCTGTAGGCAGAGTTTCCACAACTAGTTAATGAAGTCTTGCCATTTCTTTACTGGGATGGCCACTTGTCTTTTATTTAACTGCTGCACTTGTCAGTGTTCCAATCACATCAATACTAGCTCAAATGTTTTGTCATCTCATCAAATGAAACGCAGGCTGGGAAGTGTCAACATGCTGCTATGTCAGCCACAAAGACTGTGTATTAGATGTCAGAGGCATTACTCTCGTTTATTTTAGTCGGCTAAACTTGCACTGAACCACATGGTGTTGGAGAAAAACAAAGCTTGTTTATTTGGCTTTATTTTCATTATCCAAACTGCTTTGTGTTTTATATATAAAAATAAACACCCAATTTTTTTTTTACATTACTTGTTTTGTTTTTTTATTTCACAAAGTTATTACTTTAAAACACATTCATCTGACACAGCATTGTGTTAATGTTTTAAGGTGTGTAGTAAATTCCAATACGACATATAACTCACTAATACTTTTAATTGCTCTGTCCCGATACATCACGTACCGTATTTTTCGGACTATAAGTCGCAGTTTTTTTCATAGTTTGGGGCGCGACCTATACTCAGGAGCGACTTATGTGTGAAATTATTAACACATTACTGTAAAATATCAAATAATATTATTTAGCTCATTCACGTAAGAGACTAGACGTATAAGATTTCATGGGATTTAACAATTAGGAGTGACAGATAGTTTGGTAAAGGTATAGCATGTTCTATATGTTATAGTTATTTGAATGACTCTTACCATAATATGTTACGTTAACATAGCAGGCACCTTCTCAGCTGGTTATTTATGCCTCATATAACGTACACTTATTCAGCCTGTTGTTCTCTATTCTTTATTAATTTTAAATTGCCTTTCCAATGTCTATTCTTGGTGTTGGATTTTATCAAATAAATATCCACCAAAATGTGACTTATATATGTTTTTTCCCCTCTTTATTATGCATTTTCAGCAGGTGCGTCTTATACTCCAGAGCGACTTATACTCCGAAAAATACGGTGCATGTCAATGTACACAAAATGGACAAACATATTGTGAAAAAATTATAATCCAATCCAAGCCACTTTATTTATATAGCACATTTAAACAACAATAATGTTTCCAAAGTGCTGCACAGCCATGTTAAAAACAATTGTATATATATATATATATATATATATATATATATACATATATATATATACATATATATTATGCTCCACCAATGACTGAATAAAAACAAAAAAATAAATAAATATAAAACCAATAAAAACAATATAAAAACAAATATGATTAAAAACTATTTTAAAGGATAAAATCAATTAAAACAGTCAAATAGAAATCAAAATGTATAAAAAACACAGAGGACAACAGAGAACAGAGGACCACACAACTCACGTAGTGTTAAAAGCCAAAGAATAAAAGTGAGACTTAAAACACTCCACTGTGGAAGCAGTTTGAACATGGAGGGGCAGAGTGTTCCAGAGCTTAGGGCCGACCACAGAGAAGGCCCTGTCTCCCCTGGTCTTAAGTCTGGTCTTGGGCACTACGAGCTGGAACTGGCTCTCGGACCTCAGAGCGCAGGCAGGAATGTAAATTTGGATGAGGTCCGAGATATATTGAGGTGCCAGTCCATGTAAAAATTTAAAAACAAACAGCAATGTTTTAAAATCAATTCTAAAATGAACAGGGAGCCAGTGCAAAGTCTGAAGAATTGGGGTTATATGCTGGTGTTTCCTGGCCCCTGTTAAAAGTCGTGCTGCCACGTTCTGGACTAACTGCAACCGGGAGAGAGCTTTTTGGCTAATGCCAGGAAATATCTTCAGAAAAGTGTCTTTTTGTTAGTGAGATTTTTTTTTTAATCTTTATCCCCGCTAGGTGCAATCCTGGGGCGCTCGGATACACAGAAGTGCAGCTACTACAACTCCAGCTGGGAGAAGGAGCGCACTAATCGCAGTGGTATCGAACCATGTTATGGCGATAAGGACAAGAGGCGGCACTGCTTCGCCACATGGAAGAACACTTCTGGCACCGTGGAGGTAGTCAAGCAAGGTTGCTGGTTGGACGACATCAACTGCTATGACAGGTATGCTTAGGAATAATGTGTGTGTGTGTTCGTACTTGTGCTGTGCATCTCTCCAACGTAACTAGATGCATGGTGGACAATACGATTCAGAAATGATACATTTTAGAACAGGGGTAGGGAACCTACGGCTCTAGAGCCAGATGTGGCTCTTTTGATGACTGCATCTGGCTCTCAGATAAATCTGAGCTGACGTTGCTTAACACAATAAGTAATGAATAATTCAATTTGTAATCACAGTGTTAAAAATAATGTTCAAAATATAAAACATTCTCACGCATTTTTAATCCATCCATCTGTTTTCTACCGCACCTGTTCAAGAAGTTGCGTTAATGGTAAGAAGTTATTTATTTATTATTGGTTAGTGTGGGGCTTGCACTCCTGGGGGTTCTTCAGACCCTTAAGCACCGACATGAGAGCCTGTTTCAGGGTTACAATATTGCTTTATTTTTCAATAAGTCTCTCAGTTGCTTTCCAGCAATAGTTTTTCCAGCCCCAAACCAGTCTCTCCTCCTGGCTGCTGCTTATAACAGAGCGACAGATGATTAGATAACAAGGCCATCTATGCACCTGTCGCTGCAGGCCCGCAGGCCACGCCCCCTCCACAGTTAGCTTCAGAATAACAATGTTATTACAAAGAATAAGAGACCTATTATACTCTAGAAATGTTGGTCTTACTTAAAAATGCACACGTTTAGTTGTGTTCAGTGTTAAAAAAAATATTATATGGCTCTTACGGAAATATATTTTAAAAATATTTGGCTTTTTGACTCTCTCAGCCAAAAAGGTTCCCGACCCCGGTTTTAGAATGTAACAATTCCATTTTATGTTATAAATGATCCTAGGTAAGTCATATAAACGTGTTTGTCTTAAAATAAATATGCAAAAGACCACAGAACATGTGAGTTGTTTTGACATGACATACCATGTCGTTGTGTTTATTACTGTAAAAAAATCATACTCAAAACAATAAAAATATACCAAACATCAGGCCTTCACCATTATTATCATTTTAATCACAATGGTTACCAGGATTAAATGAGGGTCATTTTGACATATTGACAGTTAAAAAGCAGGCTTTGCTGCATATTAATTTAATCACCTTTACAGCCATGGCAGTAGAAAACATATTCGGGTGTTACCATTTAGTGGTCAATTGTGCGGAATATGTACTGTTCTGTGCAATCTACTAATAAAAATTTCAATCAATAAATCAACGCATTATTATCCGACTTTGGTTAAGATAATCGTTGACTAATCAACTGTGAAAATAATCCTTTTTTTGCAACCCTACTTGACACCTTTGTTTTTATCGTTTTTTGTTGACAACGGGGACAAATCATTGCAGTTTTATAGTCACTCCATCACCTTTACTTTCAGTTTTCTTAATTTGGCAGTGTTGTCTTGGGACGTGTGTTTACAGTTTGTTACCATGTTCGAATGCTGCCCCGCGCTTCACTTCAGTGCTTTGGTTCAGGATGTCACAGATAATGTTGGCATTGATGTTTCCCTTATTCGATGTCCATGGGCATTAAATAATATTTATACAATTGTAGGACTGGGCCGATAGTAGTAAGCCAATCAATAAAACGGTAAATGAAAATGAGTTTATTAATTTTGCTGGCAGCACTCATGCAGCTCACAGACAATAACACACTCACCACACACTATATATTTGTAATTAGGACTGACTGCTCTGAGGTTATCTTCTGGAAATGGAGAATAAACAAATTGCTCGTCGCTCCAGTATGGTTTGTTCCTTCAGTGTGATATCACTTGCGGCTTCCTTCAGTCGAAACCCTAGCACAGCCTCCTCCCGCCTCCCTGGAGAGTCCAGAAAGAGACGAAGGCGGCTGCCACTTCCTCTGGCTTTTATCTAATGACGTAGTGTTAGAAAAAGAGTAAGATCGATATAAACTCTTGTCGATTTGGTTATTATTGTTTCAACTTGTACAACAGAAAGGGAGTGGCAAGTGTGTGTGGACATGTACTGTGTACGTTTATAATAATAATCCTCTCGAGAAGTGTTGTCAGCCATGCGTATTGTGCTATATGCTCAAAACTTTGCAAACTACCAATTTTTTCGAACTTCAGGTACAATAAAAAAAATGTCGAACACACGCACAAACACGCAGCACACACGGAAACAAAGAAAGAAAGCTGAAATGTTCAGAATTAATTGAGTGTGTTAGGTTCGTAAGGCTGCACAATTTTGGCCACAAATAGAAGAAATCCCTATTTATTTTCTCTGAAAACTCGATTTTCGATTTTGCTGGGTGTTGCTGACGTCATTATGTTGTTTATAAAGAAGTAGGTAAATATATAAAGGCTAAAGAAACGTTATATAATTGAAGACAAATATTTGTGTCTTTATAATTATTTGCATCAATAGTTCTCATTAGTTTATGCCTTTTTGTGTTACTTTTACGTTTTTGATAGGTTTCTTGTTTATTTTATTTCTGCAATGTGCTATCCAGGTCCATAAAAAAACTTTGTTCCAAAAATCGCTCTGTGGCCATACTTTAATCATTGTTTAAATGAAATATACAACAAAATATGACAAATGTGCTACATAAAATTGCTAATGTGGTCGAATAATATTTATATAATAATGACTGCGTAACCCAAATTAATTTCCATACTTAAAGAATAATAGCAGACCAAATTAAATGTTACACAGACCACGCAAGTTCCTGGCAGTTAACCTGCAAAAATCTCTCCATCCCAAGTTTTTTTTTTTTTTTTTTACAATTTAACACGTTGCACTATTTTGTTGCGCTTTATTAAGCATTTAGCCAACCTAGTCACGTCTGATGTGTCCTTGAGCAAGGCACGTCACCCTTGCTCCTGATGGGTCGTTGTTAGGGCTTTGCATGGCTGCAGTGTGTGAATGTGTGTATGAATGGGTGAATGTCGAAATAATGTCCAAGTGCTTTGAGTACCTTGAAGTTAGAAAAGTGCTATACAAGTATAACCCATTTATGTTTCTTATTTTTGCACAATTATTTAAGAAAGGTTATTTTTTAGTTTGTTTACATCAGTTGAGTGTTCCCATGGTTGTGTTGACATTTCCTTTCCTTTCTGCCTTGATAGCTGAGGGGATTATAATCCGAGAAAGGTTACATTTAAAATAAAAAATGTCCAAATATAATATTTTTCACATGGTCCATATTTTCCATAGGTCATAAAAAATAATAATTATAGATATCGACCAATGTAAAAAAAACTTATACCGTGATACGTTTTTCAGCCATATCACCCAGCCCTAATATTTACACATTAAATAAATAAATGGGTTGTACTTGTATAGCGCTTTTCTACCTTCAAGGTACTCAACGCGCTTTGACACTACTTTCACATTTACCCATTCACACACTGATGGAGGGAGCTGCCATGCAAGGCGCTAACTAGCACCCATCAGGAGCAAGGGTGAAGTGTCTTGCTCAGGACACAACGGACGTGACGAGGTTGGTACTAGGTGGGGATTGAACCAGGGACCCTCGGGTTGCACACGGCCACTTTCCCACTGCGCCACACCGTTACTTTGCTATTCTGAGAAACTTGAATCCAAAAGTGTACACTAGTCTGGATTGTAGGTGTACTATGCTGAAAAAGAATTAATTTGAGTTAAAAATGGTCCGAAAATGTTTTTTATCCTTCTTTTGCGAATTGCATTTTAGCCGTGGCAATAGTTAGGACTTTATAAGGTATGCTCTCTGCTAGGAATGATGTTTGTTAAGAAATTATCGATTTCGATGCCATTATCAAATCCTCTTAGCGAACCAATTCCTTATCGATTCTCTTATTGAATCCAGATAGTATATAGAAAAAACGCACTTGGTTTAACAAAAACCCACTTTGGCAGCCTTCACTTATATTTTTTATGAAAAAAATACAATAAAATAAATAAATATCGATGTTAGTGCCCCTTTAAGTGGACCACTTAAGAAAAATACATGCAGGGAAAATTCTGCATTCATTTGTATTATTTATTAGACAGACCTGCAAAATCTGGAGTGGTGTAGGCTACAAGATACCGTTAACATTATCAGACACATACAAAAAGGCTAATGTTAATGTTACCGTTAGCCACTGACTATGCTTAGGTAACGTTAGTCTAGCTAACATTACTGCAGTCCTGGTTCACATAAGAGGTAATGTTATTTTAGCCTAACGGCCACAAGTGAGCAGATATGGAAATGAACCGGCAACAGTTAACTTTAGTTCTCACCGACAGTAACACTGGGACTGCAGGTTGAAGCAGAGGAAGAGGAGCGTGCTTCGTCATCTCTATCGCTGCTTCTCCACGACACGTTTCTCTAACCCTTAGGTTATGTACGGCCTGAACATGTTTCAACATGTTTGTTGTACTACTCCCCTTACAGGGAAGTGAAGCCTGGCAATAATTGCAGATAGCCGTTTCTTCGTCGTATTTCTTAGGAAAGTGAAGCCGTGCCTTGGAGCGTTTTTTCCGGTCCGTTGTTGTCGTTACTTCTATATCTGCCGCCGAATGACTGAGCTACGTCATGGCTAGGACATTTCCTGTGACACGGGATTCGTTCCCAGGGATTCGAATAAAGAACCAAATCTTTTTCTTTACTACACTGGCTTCGATAACTGGAACCGTTTCTCAAAAAGGGATTTGAATCAATGGAATCGGTTCTTTTCTTATCGAACAATCGGGAGAACCGGTTTTCGAACATCATCCCTACTCTGCTGATATCAGGGCATTCAATCGATCGTAATTTAACTGTTTGGTTTGACTTTTCGCCTTCATCAGTTCATGTTCATAGACTTAGATCGGTCAGATCTAGTCTAGCAGCTGGTGCCAAAACCCCAAATATTTGTACTCCAAAACCAGGAGGGTGTGCCTGGGCAAGGATGGTTTCATCTTATCATATTGAGAAAAACAACTAAGACTAGATCTGACCAATCCAAGTTTATGAGCATAAACTGATGAATCCTACTCAGATGAGAGGCGAAATGTCATCAAAGACAAACCAAACAGTCCAGTTGCGATCGATTGAATTACAATGACCTGAATCAGTGATTCTCAACCTTTTTTCAGTGATGTACCCCCTGTTAACATTTTTTTGATTCAAGTACCCCCTAATCAGAGCAAAGCATTTTTGGTTGAAAAAAAGAGATAAAGAAGTAAAATACAGCACTATGTCATCAGTTTCTGATTTATTAAATTGTATAACAGTGCAAAAATATTGCAAATTTGTAGTGGTCTTTCCTGAACTATTTGGAAAAAAATATATAATAATAGTAATAATAATGATAATAACTTAGATTTATATCGCGCTTTTCTAGACACTCAAAGCGCTCACAGAGAAGTGGGACTCAACATTCATTCACACCTGGTGGTGGTAAGCTACATCAGTAGCCACAGCTGACCTGGGGTAGACTGACGGATATATAATATATATAAAATAACTAAAATAAACATCCATCCATCCATCCATTTTCTACCGCTTATTCCCTTTCGGGGTCGCGGGGGGCGCTGGCGCCTATCTCAGCTACAATCGGGCGGAAGGCAGGGTACACCCTGGACAAGTCGCCACCTCATCGCAGGGCCAACACAGATAGACGGACAACATTCACACTCACATTCACACACTAGGGACCATTTAGTGTTGCCAATCAACCTATCCCCAGGTGCATGTCTTTGGAAGTGGGAGGAAGCCGGAGTACCCGGAGGGAACCCACGCATTCACGGGGAGAACATGCAAACTCCACACAGAAAGATCCCGAGCCTGGATTTGAACCCAGGACTGCAGGAACTTCGTATTGTGAGGCAGACGCACTAACCCCTCTGCCACCGTGAAGCCCCTAAAATAAACAAGTGATTAAATTATAAATAAATATTTCTACACATAGAAGTAATCATCAACTTAAAGTGCCCTCTTTGGGGATTGTAATAGAGATCCATCTGGATTCATGAACTTCATTCTAAATATTTCTTCACAAAAAAAATAAATCTTTAACATCAATATCTATGGAACATGTCCACAAAAAATTCGAGCTGTCAACACTGAATATTGCATTATAGCATTTCTCTTCACGGTTTATGAACTTACATTCATATTTTGTTGAAGTATGTGTCGTTGGTCCGCCATGATTATCCAGCCAAACGACGCTAGTGCACATGCGCCTGTCTGTGTTGCCAACAATGCATTAATAAATGACGGTTTTTCGGTCATTATAAAAAATTAAACGGTATTACTAACCGTCGGGAATTATTGCTAATTATCATTATACCGTTCACTGTTGCATCCCTCCTCCATTAATAAGTTAAAAAGTCAAGGGCGGTCACGGCATGTTCTTGCCGCGAATGTTAGTCAATTTTTGGGGCATTACAGCAAATGAGAAGGGTGGTAGCGGATTTTGCCGAGGTGCCGCGGTAAAATTCGAGCGCTACATAGAATGATATTTATATCCTTCAGGTGCATGAAAGATAAACTTGAGTTAATGAAACATGTAGAATAGATTGTTTTACACCCTCCGTTGGTTAAAAAGGGTACAGTCAGGGCTGGACCTTTATGGCAAAAATAATAGTCATTTTGATTGATATTGTAATCATGATTAATTACACCATTAAAAATAATTTAAAAACGCCAGTATTTACTTTACCACCAAAACTCAACTTTAACTATAGTTTATAAAAGCGGATATTAGTTAGTAACGAATAAACCACAACAAGTAAAATAATAGTACAAATACATTTAAATAGCAATGGCAATATAAAAAAACAAGTTTTATGTTTTATTTTTTTAGTCACATTTTTTTACTTTTTACACTTATTTTGCTACCATTTAAGTGTGTGGTTTTTGTGTCAAACACAAATGGGACGGTGTGGGGCAGTGGGAGAGTGGCCGTGCGTAACCCGAGGGTCCCTGGTTCAATCCCCACCTAGTACCAACCTCGTCACATCCGTTGTGTCCTGAGCAAGACACTTCACCCTTGCTCCTGATGGGTGCTGGTTAGCGCCTTGCATGGCAGCTCCCTCCATCAGTGTGTGAATGGGTAAATGTGGAAGTAATGTCAAAGCGCTTTGAGTACCTTGAAGGTAGAAAAGCGCTATACAAATACAACCCATTTATCATTTATTATTCAATAAACATATTTGTTAAGGATTTTTGAATTGTTGTTATTTTTAGTATATTTTTACACCATTAAAAATAATTTAAAAACGCCAGTATTTACTTTACCACCAAAACTCAACTTTAACTATAGTTTATAAAAGCGGATATTAGTTAGTAACGAATAAACCACAACAAGTAAAATAATAGTACAAATACATTTAAATAGCAATGGCAATATAAAAAAACAATTAAGTTTTATGTTTTATTTTTTTAGTCACATTTTTTTACCTTTTATACATATTTTGCTACCATTTAAGTGTGTGCTTTTTGTGTCAAACACAAATGGGACGGCGTGGGGCAGTGGGAGAGTGGCCGTGCGTAACCCGAGGGTCCCTGGTTCAATCCCCACCTAGTACCAACCTCGTCACATCCGTTGTGTCCTGAGCAAGACACTTCACCCTTGCTCCTGATGGGTGCTGGCTAGCGCCTTGCATGGCAGCTCCCTCCATCAGTGTGTGAATGGGTAAATGTGGAAGTAATGTCAAAGCGCTTTGAGTACCTTGAAGGTAGAAAAGCGCTACACAAATACAACCCATTTATCATTTATTATTCAATAAACATATTTGTAAAGGATTTTTGAATTGTTGTTATTTTTAGTATATTTTTACCCCTGCGCATACCTTCAAGTACCCACAGGGGTACGCGTACCCCCATTTGAGAACCATTGACCTGGATGAATGAGAACATTCACAGACATCTCTCTGCTGATAGCTACCAAACTGTGAAATCTGCCATGACTCCATGTCTTCAACATCAAATTACAAATAATACATCAAATTATAGATAAAATCTTGAAAATGGTCAAACTGATGTGTTTGGGTAAGTGTTAGGGATGCCATCTCCATTCCTAATGGACACTGTCAACCACTGAGTTGTAACTTGATTGTACTGTTATGGATAAAACGCCTCTTTAATGCTCTAATTCCTGCTCTCTTTTGCAGCAACGAGTGCGTGGAAAAGAAGGAGAATCCTGATGTATTCTTCTGCTGCTGTGAAGGCAACATGTGCAACGAACGGTTCCTGTATGCACCTGATACGCCCCCGCAGAGTGACACACACCAGTCAACCGCCTACAGTATGTACTGTGTACTGTCAAACAGACACACACACACACGGCGTGGCAAATCCAAAATGGTCATGTACAGTACAGGTTAAAAGTTTGGACACACCTTCCCCTCATTCTTTATTGTCACATCAAAACTATGAATAAACATGTGGAGTTATGGACTTCACAAAAAAAGGTGAAATAACTGAAAACATGTTTTATATTCTAGTTTCTTCAAAATAGCCACCTTTTGCTCCGATTACTGCTCTGCACACTCTTGGCATTCCGTCGATGCGCTAACTCCTTCAAGACTGTCGGAAAACCATTTTTGATGACTACCTCTTGAAGCTTATCAGAATGGATAGGAAATGGAAATGCTTGGCGCAGGTCCGCCATCGCAGTCTGACGCAGAGATGTGTGTGCACGGAGGAAATACTTGTTGGAATTGGACCCGTTGTTAGGATTTGATTGGCAATAAAAGCTTAAAAGAGCATTTGACGTTGTGTCCTCTGACACACAGTCACTCTTTTTAGCTTTTATTGGCATTCAAATGCTAAGCACCACACACAAAGTTTGACATTCGTTTTAGCTTTTTTTTCCAATCAAATGCTAACGGGTCCAATTCAAACAAGTATTTTCTCTGTGCACACACGTCTTCCTGTTTTCACACCCAGACAGATGTATATATATATATATATACATATACATATATATACATATATATATATGTCTTGATTGGATTATCCAGAGAATAGTGCTCGATACCGTGGTAGAGCGCAATATGTAGGTGTGGGAAAAATCACAAGACTACTTCATCTCTACAGAACTGTTTCATGAGGGGTTCCCTCAATCATCAGGAGATTTTAATGGAAGCATTCACATACAATGGTTTATATAGGGCACAGAGTGGGTGGGTACAGGCAGGCGTAGGGGCGTGGTGATTGGCTCATGTGTTACCTAGGAGGTGTCTCCTTTTGTAACGGCATGCTGATACAATTTCACTGCTCTTGTTGAGGGATGATAGATCTGGATGATATATAATAAACAGTTTCTCTTTTAAGCATAGGTTGCATCTTTTATTACCACTGTTGTAAGGTGTGCTGGATGCAAGAATTTGCCATGTTATTGGATATTCAACATTATTGTCTTTGAGGTTCCAAATGTGTTTGCTGAGTTCTGTAGAATTCCGCAAAGTCTGGTTTCTAAAGGAGGGGTTGTGATTATTCCATCTGGTTTTGAACGTACCTTCGGTTAATCCTACGTACGTGTCGGATGTGTTAATGTCCTTGCGTGTTACCTTTGCTTGGTAAACGACTGATGTCTGTAAGCACCCTCCGTTGAGAGGGTGCTTATACATATATAATGTGTGTATATGTATATATATACATATACTGTATGTATATATACATATATGTACCGCTACAACAAATATGACGAGGAAAAGATGCTGTCGAAGGTGAGCCACGTAATTAAGGCGGCCCACGGCGCATCCTGAAAGCGGCTTGAGGATGATCTGTTAAACATCATCAATGCAACATTTTGAGCAAAGAACCACCATTACATTTTATGTACACAAGGAAGGGAGTCTTTTACATTTCGAAAAAAAATCGTACTAATTAGAGATGTCCGATAATATCGGACTGCCAATATTATTGGCCGATAAATGTTTTAAAATTATCGGTAACGGTTTCAAAAGTTAAATTAATGACTTTTTAAAACACCCCTGTGCGGAGTGGTACACGGACGTAGGGAGGAGTACAGAGGGCCAATAAACCTTAAAGGCACCGTCTTTGCGTGCCGGCCCAGTCACATTATATCTACGGATTTTCACACACACAAGTGAATACAAATGCATACTTGGTCAACAGCCATACAGGTCACACTGAGGGTGGCCGTATGAACAACTTTAACACTGTTACAAATATGCGCCACACTGTGAACCCACACCAAACAACAATGACAAACACAGTTCGGGAGAAAATCTGCACCGTAACACAACAGAACAAATACCCAGAATCCCTTGCAGCCCTAACTCTTCCGGAACGCTTCAATATACACCCCCCGCTACCCGCCCGCCTCAACCTCTTCATACTCTCTCAAGTAGAGCATGTCCCTAATTCCAAGATGCTGTTTGGAGGTATGTTAAAAAAAAAATGCACTTTGTGATTTCAATAATAAATATGGCAGTGCCATGTTGGCATTTTTTTTCCATAACTTGATTTGATTTATTTTGGAAAGTCTTCTTACATTGTTTAATGCATCCAGCGGGGCATCACAACAAAATTAGGCATAATAATGTGTTCATTCCACCACTGTGTTTCACAGTTTATGAACTTACATTCATATTTTGTTGAAGTATTATTCAATAAACATATTTGTAAAGGATTTTTGAATTGTTGCTATTTTTAGAATATTTTTTAAAAATCTCACGTACCCCTTGGCATACCTTCAAGTACCCACGGGGGTACGCGTACCCCCATTTGAGAACCATTGACCTGGATGAGTGAGAACATTCACAGACATCTCTCTGCTGATAGCTACCAAACTGTGAAATCTGCCATGACTCCATGTCTTCAACATCAAATTACAAATAATACATCAAATTATAGATAAAATCTTGAAAATTGTCAAACTTTCGGTTGTTATCGGAGTCAAAATCGGAATAAAAATTGGGCATAACGATAAGAAAATTAGGCATAATCCGGTGCACCCTGTGGTTCGAAAAATATGGTATAACAATATTTATAATAAACACACTTTTGTTTGTTTTTATGATTACGGGAGGCTATGTGCCACAACTGTTCTTTTTTTTTAATGTAAATTTGCCTCTTGGCATCTTGCACTGTGATTAGAATTTTGTGCTAAAATGTGTTTAAGCACAGTGGTGTTAAATACTGAAATATACTAAAATAGTTAAATTTAAATTACATAACTTTATTTTTATTTATGTTGTTTTGTTTTTTTAACGAGGGCTTCACGGTGGCAGAGGGGTTAGTGCGTCTGCCTCAAAAATACCAAGTTCCTGCAGTCCTGGGTTCAAATCCAGGCTCGGGATCTTTCTGTGTGGAGTTTGCATGTTCTCCCCGTGAATGCGTGGGTTCCCTCCGGGTACTCCGGCTTCCTCCCACTTCCAAAGACATGCACCTGGGGATAGGCCCCTCCCACTTCCAAAGACATGCACCTGGGGATAGGCTCCTCCCACTTCCAAAGACATGCACCTGGGGATAGGTTGATTGGCAACACTAAATGGTCCCTAGTGTGTGAATGTGAGTGTGAATGTTGTCTGTCTATCTGTGTTGGCCCTGCGATGAGGTGGCGACTTGTCCAGGGTGTACCCTGCCTTCCGCCCGATTGTAGCTGAGATAGGCGCCAGCGTCCCCCGCCACCCCGAAAGGGAATAAGCGGTAGAAAATGGATGGATGTTTTTTTAACTTCTATCATATTGTCACAGAAGTAGTGGATTGAGACTCACGGACATTCAAAAGTATCAGTATCCACTCCTGAAATGTTGGTATCATGACAACTCGATCGAATTAAGGTCTGATGTGCGTGTCACACCCTGCAAGAGGTGGGCAGGCAGCGCCAGCAGGCACAGCCCTGAAGCTTCTGCAGAGGTCAGACACAGTTCAGAGCTCTGTTATTTTAGGCCGGAGGATTACGTGATGTCACAAGATGGATTTGCTCGTCCTGCTGTGTGGATGTAAGTTCATGCATTTATATGAACCCTTAGTGCAGCAGCGAGCTGGGTTTGCAAGGATACGGCCTCACTTGTGATACATCCGTAGCACAATTTTGAAGACAGTTTTGTCACTAAAAGCTTTGTGTTGTCTTCCTTTTCTTCGCAGCTACATCCAACCCATTTCCCCAGAAGCCTCAGCTCTTCAGCACTCTGCTTTACTCCCTGGTTCCTGTCATCGGGCTGGCTGCTGTCGTCCTGTTCTCCTTCTGGATGTGGAGGCACCACAAGTTGGCCTATCCAGCAGCCCTTGTCCCTACACATGTAAGGAGACAAGACCCATGCACACACTTAATGCTCCATAAGCCTCAGCTCGCATTATTGTCATCTCTGATCCTCAGCGCCATTTCATTACCAGTAGCGCCTCCCATGACTGTCCAGTATGTCTTCTTGCCTCAATGTTGCTGCTCATGCAGGTGCATTCTATAGCAATTAATACTAACCCCGTTTCCATATGAGTTGGGAAATTGTGTTAGATGTAAATATAAATGGAATACAATGAGTTGCAAATCATCTTCAACCCATATTCAGTTGAATATGCTACAAAGACAACATATTGATGTTCAAACTGATAAACATTTTTTTTTTTTGCAAATACTCATTAACTTTAGAATTTGATGCCAGCAACACGTGACAAAGAAGTTGGGAAAGGTGGTAATAAATACTGATAACGTTGAGGAATGCTCATCAAACACTTATTTGGAACATCCCACAGGTGTGCAGGCTAATTGGGAACAGGTGGGTGCCATGATTTGGTATAAAAACAGCTTCCCAAAAAATGCTCAGTCTTTCACAAGAAAGGATAAGGCGAGGTACACCCCTTTATCCACAACTGCGTGAGCAAATAGTCAAACAGTTTAAGAACAACGTTTCTCAAAGTGCAATTGCAAGAATTTTAGGGATTTCAACATCTACGGTCCATAATATCATAAAAAAGGTTCAGAGAATCTGGAGAAATCACTCCACGTAAGCGGCATGCCCGGAAACCAACATTGAATGACCGTGACCTTCGATCCCTCAGACGGCACTGGATCAAAAACCGACGTCAATCTCTAAAGGATATCACCACATGGGCTCAGGAACACTTCCGAAAACCACTGTCACTAAATACAGTTGGTCGCTACATCTGTAAGTGCAAGTTAAAGCTCTACTATGCAAAGCGAAAGCCATTAATCAACAACATCCAGAAACGCCGCCAGCTTCTCAGGGCCCGAGATCATCTAAGATGGACTGATGCAAAGCGGAAAAGTGTTCTGTGGTCTGACGAGTAAACATTTAAAATTGTTTTTGGAAATAGTCGACATCGTGTCATCCGGACCAAAGGGGCAGACTGTTATCGACGCAAAGTTCAAAAGCCAGCATCTGCGATGGTATGGGGGTGCATTAGTGCCCAAGGCATGGGTAACTTACACATCTGTGAAGGCACCATTAATGCTGAAAGGTACATACAGGTTTTGGAACAACATATGCTGCCATCTCAGCACGTGTTACAACAGCGTGGCTTCGTAAAAAAAGAGTGCGGGTACTTTCCTGGCCCGCCTGCAGTCCAGACCTGTCTCCCATGGAAAATGTGTGGCGCATTATGAAGCGTAAAATACGACAGCAGAGACCCCGGACTGTTGAACGACTGAAGCTCTACATAAAACAAGAATGGGAAAGAATTCCACATTCAAAGCTTCTACAATTAGTTTCCTCAGTTCCCAAACGTTTATTGAGTGTTGTTAAAAGAAAAGGTGATGTAACACAGTTGTGAACATGCCCTTTCCCAACTACTTTGGCACGTGTTGCAGCCATGAAATTCTAAGTTAATTATTTGCAAAAAAAAAAAAGTTTGAGTTTGAAAATCAAATATGTTGTCTTTGTAGCATATTCAACTGAATATGGGTTGAAAAGGATTTGCAAATCATTGTATTCCGTTTATATTTACATCTAACACAATTTCCCAACTCATATGGAAACGGGGTTTGTACTTTCAAGTAATTGATTTCTTCTTTTAGTGACAAGTAAACACTCCTTAGGTTTATGTAGCAAACCTGCAACTAGCAGCTGAGTTGACCAGCATGAGTCTGCAGTGCTTACATTTTACCTTTAGATAATTGCTTTTTAGTTTGTTCAAAGTGTTTTTTCTGGAGTTTTTTCGAATACATCACAAATTGCATTCTCGTAATTGCACATCTATTGGCGTCCTGTGAGCTTAAAGTTCAAATTATTGCCAGAGCAGAGTTTTGACCCACATCCAATCTGTATTTGCTCACCGTTCATAACCCCTTTCACAAACATCACCTCTGTAAATCCCGTCTTGCTTGCCAACACGTTCCACAGCTGCTCTTTCGAAAGTTTCCATGTTGAGTAATACAGTAGATCCTCACAGGCCATTGCATCGTGTTTGCTGAATCGTCCGCCCATGTTTCTGAAATGGTTTTATTCAGTTTGGAAGGCGGTTTAACACGACTCTTTGGGGCAGCGCTTCGTCCCCAACGAGAGAAGAAAACCCATATAGCAGCTCTATCGTATAGAAGAGGAGTCAGGGGCCTCTGCATTATTGATGATGCTTTATATAGGCAAACAAAACTAAACACAGAGATGCTCGCAGCGCTGCCTTGGAGAGTGGTGGTGGGTGGATGGCGAGTGCGGGGGAGGCGGTGAAAAGAGACATGCCATTCTCTCTCAACTCGCTGCTTGAATCTGTATGGTGCTGTAGCGCATTGGACTGGGAACACTATAATGGTGTGGAAAGTACACCACGAAGACACTTATGAAACATCTTACCAGGAAAACAGTTTAATAAATAATAATCACAGCGAGACGGAACGGGATCTCAAGGAAAGAGTCGATCAGATTATATCTGTAAGTCTTCCCCTAACATTCTGTGTGTGTTTGCACATGCAATCTACACTCAGTATGCCAGGGAATTCAAATAAGGTCCTATTTATGAAATACTGTTAAAAATTGTTGTCTAAAAACTAGGGGTGGGCAAATTAATGCGTTAATTACGAGTTAACTCATCAATCTATTAACGCCGACAATTATTTTATCGCACATTTGCGTATGTTGTTTGCATGCTTTTATTTTGTTAACGCCTTTTCTTAACAAGATGGCGTCGCCCGGCGTCGAGGGGCTCTTGGTAAAGATGGAACATTTGGCAAAAATACCGGACAATTCTGCAAATGTCATGGCTGGCTTACAGCGTGGTCACTCCGGGATCACTTACGACCGCCAGACAATTCTGGATGTGGATAGATCGGGCCGTTTTGGACTGAATGACGCGTGCTTGCTAGACCGGCTAGCTAGCATGGGAATACTTTGCCGTCTACATCCAGCGGCCTGTGAAGCAGCGGAGTATATGTGTTGTCTGTCTATTTATGAATAATGCCGACCAGGAGTGTTGGCTGAGTTCTTAACGTTTGCTTTCAGAGCGTGCATATCACAACATACAAGATGCCGTCATGGCGACACACAACCTATACCGGGCTACCGCGCATGCTTGTCACTCCTGTTGCATGCTGGGTAGGGTAGTTCTTTTTTTCCCTGGCTCATAACATCACAATATAGTACCATGTATATGCGTTCAGTTTATCAAAGCACCAAGCAAACAATCGGAAAATTCCCATCATATCAATTCCTAGATATGGTCATAATTATTTTAAGTGCACTACGCAGAATAAACACAACATTATTAATATTACTACTACGGATAATTTGATCAAAAATTCCCTAAAACAGCCCACTACCTATAATATAGGTTTTTTAAACATAAGATCCCTGTTAAAAAAAAAATGTTTCTGCTGTTACCTCAGAAATTGCCTGTTCAGATGTTATGATTGTGGCTCAGAGATTTGTATGTAGATTATATTTATTTTCCATAACAAACAGGATAACTTAAATACCCTGGCAGTGGCAATAAGATTAAATGTTTGTATTTACATTTTTTGAGTTGATTTTCATAAAATATGCTATTTAACTGCTACTGTTTAACATGGACTGATTTAAATTGTGTTTGCACAACAAATGTTTTGGCGCTTTTGTTCATGTGGGAGAATATTCCAATAAAGGTGCACTACACACTACTTTTGAATTCATTATTGGGCTTTGCGTATACAATGCAGTTAATCGCGATTAATCAGAGAAATAGTGCGATTAACTTCGATTAAAATTTGTAATCGTTGCCCAGCCCTACTAAAACCAGAAGTACCCTTGTAGAGATATAATATAGACTTATCTGATTTTCCAGAAAAAAGATGGTGCAGTTAAATCATCCAGTTTTTGTATAGCTTTTGAGTAAAAAATGACAAGGGAAACATACAATAGAGTGGCCTAGTGGTTAGAGTGTCCGTCCTGGGATGGGTAAGTTGTGAGTTCAAACCCCGGCTGAGTCATACCAAAGAATATAAAAACGGGAGCCATTACCTCCCTGCTCAACCTCAAGGGTTGGAATTGGGGGCTAAATCACCAAAAATGATGATTTTTGCCACTGCTGCTCACTGCTCCCCTCACCTCCCAGGGGGTGATCAAGGAGGAGGGGTCGAATGCAGAGAATAATTTCGCCACACCTAGTGTGTGTGTGACAGTCATTGCTACTTGAACTTTAATACAGCAATTAAACCTATTTTTCAGCACACAAAAAAATCGCATGCTTAGACGTTTAAGAAAACTGCCAGTTCATTTTGAAGTATCTATCCTTTGTGGAGGGAATAATCATTTGTCAGTATTAAAAATGCATTAATTTAAAAGTAGTTCCATACTTAAGCGTTATTGATTCTTCCATTTAATGCTCAACGACATCCTCTTTAAGTTGCTCTTCATGCCCGTCTAAATACATTTAACCAATTAAGGAGGCGACGTACATATACCGTGTCGACACTTTCAAAACAGTTCGACAAAATGAAGCATAATGATGTGAATAATTCATAAGTGCGGCACTCACAGAATAACTTTTGGCAACTCTGCAAACACGAGACATGTAAAAATACTGTGCAAAGAGATGTAATCGTCATCTCGCCGTTGCACGAAGATAAATAAAGCTCCGTCTTTTGTAAAGTCTCTTGAATTTATTGCAAAGGTAATTATAACCAACTTAATTTGTGCAGCTCTGTCGCTGCAAAAAAACGAACACAATTGGGCTGCGGGGTGTTCCCAAAACAGCCCCAACTAGTGTGAAATGCATCTAGCAGAATAACTTATTACCATGTTTGTTCATGGACTGCATACTTGCAATCAGGCTTCCATTATTCACAGCAGTGTGTGGCAAAATGGAATTGATTGTATCTTAGCGCCCTACCCTGCAGCCTTAACACTGACAGGCTGGCAGCACGGAGTCGTAATTACACACCTCTTTTCAACATTAGTTTGTATTTCTTAACTACTTTTCTATTCTCATTCAAAATAAATTATAAAAAAAGATAACTTCAGTCAATGTCCTTCGCATAGAACGTTGCTTTTTTTCAGCGGTATTATTGAAGCAATCTTTGTCCGTTGTTCCCTTTTTGCATCTGCATTAGGGCTGGGCGATATACTTGATATATCGCGGATTTGTCTCTGTGCGATATAGAAAATGACTACCGTATTTCCTTGTATTGCCGCCGGGTATATAGTATGCACCTGCCTAGAATTACTGCCGGGTCGAACTCGTTTCGCAAAGTATTATTTTTATTAGCGCATGTCTAGAATTTCCGCCGGGTCAAACTCGTCACGTCACGAGTGACACTTCACCTGTCATCATTTTCAAAATGGAGTCGACTGATTTCAATCATTTGAAATCGCATAAAGGGAAGAAGATTAAGAGCTATTCAGTTGGATTTAAGGTCCAAGCTATTGAATATGATTTTTAAAAAAAACAGTAAGCAGCTATGTTTTATTAATATACCGTAGCTGCGTGTGTCAAATATGAGTCATTAAATGACTCCCGCCTCCTGGTGGTAGAGGGCGCTAGTGATCCTTCTTGCGACTACTCGGCTGCAGAAGAAGTGACAACAAGCAGCAAGAGTGAGCAGCGATCGTTTATTTTTTCCTCTCACTTGCACTTTTAACATGGAGGATTACATATCTAAAATAAAACAGTTTTCTAAACTGGACTTTCAATCAAAGCAGGAGGTAATAAAGGAGGATCTCCATCGAGACAGAGAGACTTTTAAAACTGAAGAAAGATAAGGAAGACTTCTATAAACAAGTTATCGATGCTTTTGATCAGAAGGATCATTTATTCATTTATAAGTAAAGGTAATACCATAATAACATTTTTTTTATTAAATGTGCTTTTCATGATGGTATCCTTACATCACACTCAAATTTATAAGCACAGGCCTAAATTTACCGCATGCCTTTGGTAAGCGCCGGAGTGAGAAGAGGTTTTAAATTAATTAGCGCCCCGGCTGCAATTCAAGGAAATACGGTATATCGTGATATTGGAGTATACGTTCTCACGCAGTTGCTTTTAACTGCTGGGATTACACTACTTTTATCACTTTTTCTTGTCTCTCCTTCTCACAGACAGCGAGCGCACCTTCTTACATATGTCACATACTATCAGGTCATAAGTCACATACGTATACGCCCTCGCCAAGCAGAGAGGTAGCAGCATGTATGACGTTAGCTGTGATGCTAGCGGAGCCGTGCGAGTGGTAATACAAGAGAAAGAAGGTGCGAATCTGGTAACAAATGAAGGACGAGTTAATTCCGAAGAAAAACAGCAGGGGGTCCATCGCCTGGCGGTGGTCCGGCTTCAAGTGGGAATATGTCAGCAGACATCCATCATTTGTCAAGATCGGTGCTAAAGCGTTGCTACAAAATGTAGCATTACTGCTAATATATAGCATCATTTGAATGCTAGAAAATGAACTGATTAATAAATCCAGTTTTGGTCAATTGACTTAGTGGTGATTTCCTTCCCTGCATGAAAGTTTAAAAGTAGCATATATTAATGCAGTGTGAAGAAGAATGTTTTAATGTAGACACATAGAATCATCATACTGCTGTGATTATATGACGGGGCGGCATAGCTCGGTTGGTAGAGCGGCCATGCCAGCAACTTGAGGCTTGCAGGTTCGATTCCCGCTTCCGTCATCCTAGTCACTGCCGTTGTGTCCTTGAGCAAGACACTTAACCCACCTGCTCCCAGTGCCACCCACACTGGTTTAAATGTAACTTAGATATTGGGTTTCACTATGTAAAGCGCTTTGAGTCACTAGAGAAAAGCGCTATATAAATATAATTCACTTCACTTCACATTATATGCATCAAGTGTTCATTCAAGGCTAAGGCAACATATGGAGATACCGTATTTCCTTGAATTGCCGCCGGGGCGCTAATTAATTTAAAATCTATTCTCACTCTGGTGCTTACCAAAGGCATGCGGTATAGGTAAGCCTGCGCTAATTATTTCAAAACCTCTTCTCACTCCGGCACTTACCAAAGGCATGCAGTAAAAATTTGAGTGTGATGTAAGGATACTGTCATGAAAAGCACATTTAATTATAAAAAACCTTATTATGGTCTTACCTTTACTTATAAATGCAGTCCATGCCAGCTCCTTCTGATCAAAAGCATCGATAACTTGTTTATAGAAGTCTTCCTTATCTTTCTTCAGTTTTAAAAGTCTCTGTCTCGATGGAGATCTTCCTTTATTACCTCCTGCTTCGATTAAAAATCCAGTTTAGAAAACTGCTATCAGACCGCTGCTATCAGTTAGCTCGGCTCCTCACGTGCGGGCGACGACAGAATTATCCTCCAACAACTCCCCCTCCCGTTCTGCTCTGTGGGTGATCTCTTTATCCCACCGCTGCCACCATGAAGTGTAATTGTATAAATAATACACTGGGGATTTAGGACTGGAACATGCTTTATTTCAGCCTGGTTGTTTACATAGCCAGCAAAGGAGTAGTGGTGTTACATCCTAAAAGGTCCGTCGTGCTTCCCCCGCGTCAAATCCGTTCCCAGCACATATCACGTCACTTGTTGTCACTTCTTCTGCAGCCGAGTAGTCGCAAGAAGGATCACTAGCGCCCTCTGCAACCAGGAGGCAAGAGTTATTTAATGACTCATATTTGACACACGCAGCTACGGTATATTAATAAAACATAGCTGCTTACTGCTCATAGCTTGGACCTTAAATCCTACTGGATAGCTCTTAATCTTCTTCCCTTTATGCGATTTCAAATTACCGGTATTGAAATCAGCCTTCTCCATTTTGAAAATGATGACAGGGGAAGTGTCACTCGTGACGTGACGAGTTTGACCCGGCGGTAATATTAAGCATGCGCTAATTATTTTGCGAAGCGAGTTCGACCCGGCAGTAATTCAAGGCAGGCGCATACTATATGCTCGGCGGCAATGCAAGGAAATACAATATATATCATGTATCGCAGTGGTCCCCACCGGGCCGCAGAATAATTTTTTATTAATTTTTATAAAAAGAATGAATAAATAAAATAAATAAAAAAATAAATTGTATTTTTAATTTTTTTTATTAAATCAACATAAAAAACACAATATACACTCACAATTAGTGCACCAACCACAAAAACCTCCCTTTCTCATGACAAAGAAAAAAAAACTAAAAAGGATACCACCCCCGGGCCGCGGGACAAATTATTAAGCGTTGATTGGTCCGCGGATACAAAAAGGTTGGGGACCACTGGTGTATCGCGACATGGCCTAAAAATATTGAGATATTAAAAAAAGGCCATATCGCCCAGCCCGAATTCAAACTGTTTTGTAAACATTGAATCGATGAAGTCAAAGGATGCCACCTTCAACAATTTGACCTAAACAACGACGCCAGAATACATGAAGATCTGAAACAATAGATCTTGTTTGTTGGCATGATTGCGATTACGTCGGAGAAGGTTGTTTTTTTTGTCTGACAGCTTGTTTGCTGCCATCCCAACAATCGCTTCCAGTGAAGCCGTCAATTATCCAGACTTGACTCATTCAGTGTGAGAGGGACGAAGAGGTCCTTCCGCCATTTTTTTTGACATTCTTTCTTATTCCATCTCCTGACAAATATACCAATAATTTCTATGTTTGCTTCTTATGTTCTTTTTCATGAAGCACCCCTTTCACATTATGGTGGAGGTAAGAGCAGTTCAATTGTAGTTACAACACTGTTGATCCCCCCCCTCCCTCCCCTTTTGGGTTCAATATGAATTCTCCACCTTTAGTCCCAACTGTCATGATCTTATTCTCATCATTTTTTTCACAGCGTTTTGTTTATTTAATGCACAGCACATTACTTTATACTTTTTCTTTTTCTTTTTCTTTTTTTTTACTTTGCTGCCTGCATTTACTGCACGCATGAATGCCTTTTGTGTTCTCTGCTGACAATGCACTGTGCATGGTGGAAAGCGGCGGCCCCTCAGCGCCAAATGCAGCCCCCCTTTTTTGTGTGAACGTCCACATGTGATGTTTATGTAATGTCTTGTGTTTGATGTGACACCGTTTACAGAAAGGTAACCACTCTTCCAGCTAGCTGCCTTTCCCACAACGGCGTAAGGGTGTCGAGTGACTGAAATTGTGTTATGTTTGTCCATTTTGTAAGAGCGCTGCTGCTTAGGATTAATCCAGTGTGTGAATTACTCAAGCAAAGCATTGGCCTGTGCAAGTGGTCTTTGAACCAGGGTATGACAAACTCAGACAGGCAAAACTGATTAACCCTTTCATGCAAAAATTAACCAATTATCAATCAATCAATCAATGTTTACTTATATAGCCCTAAATCACTAGTGTCTCAAAGGGCTGCACAAACCACCACGACATCCTCGGTAGGTCCACATAAGGGCAAGGAAAACTCACACCCAGTGGGACATCGGTGACAATAATGACCCAGTGGGACGTCGGTGACAATGATGACTATGAGAACCTTAGAGAGGAGGAAAGCAATGGATGTCGAGCGGGTCTAACATGATACTGTGAAAGTTCAATCCACAATGGATCCAACACAGTCGCGAGAGTCCAGTCCAAAGCGGATCCAACACAGCAGCGAGAGTTCCGTTCACAGCGGAGCCAGCAGGAAACCATCCCAAGCGGAGGCGGATCAGCAGCGCAGAGATGTCCCCAGCCGATACACAGGCAAGCAGTACATGGCCACCGGATCGGACCGGACCCCCTCCACAAGGGAGAGTGGGACATAGAAGAAAAAGAAAAGAAACGGCAGATCAACTGGTCTAAAAAGGGAGTCTATTTAAAGGCTAGAGTATACAAATGAGTTTTAAGGTGAGACTTAAATGCTTCTACTGAGGTGGCATCTCGAACTGTTACGGGGAGGGCATTCCAGAGTACTGGAGCCCGAACGGAAAACGCTCT
>NC_084637.1:4157772-4172772 GCF_033978795.1 Nerophis ophidion
AGGAAGGAACTTATTCTCAAAGTTGTCTTGTATTTGTGTCTATACAGTAATGTCAATCAATCAATATAAATATCATTTATTTAACTAGGAAAAAACTGTGAGATCGAAATCTATTTTCCAAGAGTGACCTGGCAAATGAAGTCTCTACACATAAAGAGAAACCAAACAAGGGGGAACCAGACCAAGAAGTGATGTGTATATATAAAACTCAACCATTGAGAATGTTTAACTTTTTGGCACCGATTGGTACTATCTTGCAGCAGAACAAACTCAGGATGGGCGACTCTAAAAAACATACACTTAAAGTTTAATATAATGCGGGCAAATACAACACAATTTTTTATGTAACGCTATCGTGCCATGGACCCTGAATTTTTGCCAGATTACATTGTGTTGTGGTGGCCGGTATACTGGGGTGTATACTCTGCTCCAACTGGCGGAGACATCTCTCGAGTATAGATAACCGCTCCATGAGAAGGGTGCAAGAAGAACACAAAGTCATACTCAAGCTTTTCCTTCATCTTTTTTCCTTTACCGAGTCGAGTTATTGCTGTCTTCGGACTGGGGCTAGCTAACTGAAAGTGAAGCAGTCAAATATAGGGAGCAATTGTTTTGAGAAAGACTACAGAATGTGTTGAGAAGGGCAAACAAATAAGCAAAGTAGAAAGATGGCACTTAGTTTTGACGACGAACAGGCAAGAAGAAGCAAAGTCAACCTAACAGCAGCCTGAACGAGCAAAAAACATAAGAATTTCTATATAACGTGATCTGTATTTTTTGGAACCTAACGAACGCGTGACATCAAACTTTGAGTGTATTGGAGTTTGTGTACAAATAAAGCAGTGCATAAACATAACCCATACACTATTCCCTTGCAAGAACCTCAAAATGTCAGGACCTTGGTAAGCCTACCAAATGACAAATTTGCAGAGTGAATTCTCAAATCTGAAGACTGATATTTGTCAGGTTAAAACACTGATGACATCTATTAAACAGACAAGAAGCAGGGAATCATGCAGAGACAGAGTTCAATTTAGCTCATGAGGAGAACGCATGGAGCTGCACGCTTAGTCCCAGTCTCGCCCTATGCTCTAAGGTACAGCAACCGCGTCCCTCTATTTATTCAGGAGTAGCCCAGTCAACGTCACTGAGGCAGCCTCTAAATGGAGTGGTCACACAATACGTGACAGAATGTGCTGGGGGGCCTTGTGATTTCGCCTTGTCTCTGCTTCGTCTGCGTGCTGTCGTCTTATCTGCGTAGAGGTCCTTGAAGTCCTTGGCTGTTAGCGGGCTAAAACCAAGATAACATCTGCGGCTGAGGCCACCCCTCAGACCAGAAGTTTTGTCCTTGCACAGATAGAAAAAGTACAGCTTAATAACTATAGCAACAGCCTTTAAGCATATTAAAGTTGTGTGATAGTTTACACATAATTATTCTAACAATATTGTGGAGGATGCAGACTTAACGAAAATTCTGCAAGTTGCAATGTTTTTAGTATGAAAAGTGAAAATGAGTTAATCCCGCCCTCATAGAGCTAAGGTCGTGTCTCGTCATGCATTGATGTTTTGTGTGACAGCATTCAAGAAGGCAGGTCAAACTTAAAAGTACAACTTAAGAGGCTGAAAATCTGAATTGGTAGACTATCATGGCCATTCTTCCTTACCGCCTAGTATGAAACAACATGGTATATAGAGACTCCAGTATAACACCTAAAGCTTGTTAGCAGTTTTAGGTAATATCCTTTTTTTACAGATTGAACTGTCGTGGGTCTAATTTAAAACTGGTTGAATGAGCCGGGATCTGGTCCCTTTCACTGTACGCCACTACAATTTTAATGCTTCACCCTGTCTCGCAGGATCCCGGCCCTTTGCCCCCGTCTCCTATCCTGGGACAAAAGCCTCTGCAGCTGATCGAGATGAAGGCTCGGGGTCGCTTCGGCTGCGTGTGGAAGGCCCAGCTGCTGAGCGAATACGTGGCTGTAAAGATCTTCCCAATCCAGGTGTTCATGTGCTTCTGTCTTGAGTAGATGGGCTTGAGTCAAAATCTGAGAAAGAACGTGGTGGCTTTGACGGAATTAGACATCCGTGGTACCTTGGTTTTTGTATGCTCCACTTTTTATATGGTTTTCAACAGCAATTTTCAGCTTGGGTTTATACTCTCAGTTATTGTATGGCCACACATTGCAAGTAACAAACTAGCTGTATTATTCAGCAAAATCGAGTTCCCAAACAGAATATGACCGCAAAATAACCCACCATAAGGACATAGCTGTCGTGATCTGTTAGGGATGGACCCCCAGGACGCAGAGACAGAGGTGACATGCAAGAAAAAGTGTCTTTACTCATTGTCACGCAAAGTAAACCTACAAAGTACAGAAATAACGACCAGGAGGTGGGAACAAAGGCAAGAGAAGTTGTAACGGAATGCATCTAACATACAGTTTGCACTCCAACAGTAATCCGACAAAAGTAAATGGAGTGCAGCAAGTGCCAGCAGCACAACAAAGTTGACACTATTGAATTTAAGAAAGAACTCATAGCAAAGTACAATGTTCGCAACTCCCTAGCTCTCCCCTCCCCCATATCCCTTTCCAGTCATCACAGTCTTTGCCAACAGGTCTTCAATGAAAGTACCGTATTTTCTTAAAATCATGTTTTTTTCTCAAAATTCGACAATGCACCTTATGACCCGGTGCGCCTATTGTACGGAATAGTTTTGGTTGTGCTTAACGACCTCAAAGCTATTTTATTTGGAACATGGTGTAATGATAAGTGTGGTCAGTAGAAGGCAGTCAAACATAAGAGATACGTGTAGACTGCAATAGGATGACAGTCAAACTTAAGAGATATGTGTAGACTGTACTATGAAGGCATTATGACTCAAGTAAACAACACCAACATTTGATATGTTCCTTTGAAAATATAGAACATTACAAAGGGGGCTTAAAAATCAATCAAAATGTGTTAGTACGTATCTTTGAAGCCGCACTGCTTGATGGATTGTACTGTGCTTCAACATATGAGTATTATTATGGTACAAGGTAAGACATATTATCTGACATTTTATTTCGCAATATTATACAAAAGCAACTTTGCTTGCCTTCTGGTACCTGCTGATCTCTATTTGGGATCTGCATAAGTCCTTAAAATTTGCGCGCTTTCGCCTTTGTCGTCCATGTCTTCCTCTTTTTCTCTGTCATCTTGTTATGGGACATTCATCCTCCGCTGTGGCCATTTCTAATATTAAATAGTGTAAAGTTGTTACTTATTTATGTCAGTAAACTAACCATGACAGCGCTAAAACATACCGGTGTAGTGAGTGTAATTATTCACCCAAGGAACTTTAGTTATTAGAGTTTCAGTTGGAGGTTTTTTCACGGGACACATTTCCGGCGGATGAGGAGATGCTGCTCCGTTATTGATTGAAGTAAAGTCTGAGTGTCATTAAAACAGTTAGCGCCATCTTTTGACACTTCATCCACTCCCGTCCTTGCACGCTACACCGCTACAACAAATTAGACGGGGAGAAGACACTGTCGAACGTGAGCCACGTAAATAAGACCACCCACAAAACGGCGCATCTTGAAACGACCTTTAGAAAGCGGCTTGAAGATGGTGTGTAAAACATCATCTAAGCAACATTTTGAGCAATGAACCGCCATTACATCTTATGTAGACCACAAGGAAGTCTTTCACATTTAGAAAAAAATACATGTAATAAGACTCCTTTAATACGCTCTATAATCCGGTGCGCCTTGTATATGAAAAAATATTGAAAATAGACCATTCATCTGCAGTACGCCTTATCATCCGGTGCGCACTATGGTCCGGAAAATACGGTAAAAGTATTAAATGTTTTTTTTTAAATTAATTTTCATTCCTCCTTTATACTAACATTGTTATCTGCATGTGAAACTACCGCATTTCCTTGAATTGCCGCCGGGTATATAGTATGCACCTGCCTAGAATTACTGCCGGGTCAAACTCGTTTGGCAAAATAATTAGCGCATGCTTAGCATTACGGCCGGGTCAAACTTGTTGCGCAAAATATTATTTTTATTAGCGCATGTCAATAATTTTTGCCGGGTCAAACTCGTCACGTCACGAGTGACACTTCACCTGTCATCATTTTCAAAATGGATGAGGCTGATTTCAATCATTTGAAATCGTATAAAGGGAAGAAGATTAAGAGCTATTCAGTAGGATTTAATGTCCAAGCTATTGAATATGCTAAAAAGAACAGTAAGCAGCTATGTTTTGTTAATATACCGTAGCTGCGTGTGTCAAATATGAGTCATTAAATGACTCCCGCCTCCTGGTGGTAGAGGGCGCTAGTGATCCTTCTTGCGACAACTCGGCTGCAGAAGAAGTGACAACAAGCAGCTAGCTTGAGCAGCGATCGTTTATTTTTTCCTCTCGCTTGCACTTTTAACATGGAGGATTACATATCTAAAATAAACAGTTTTCTAAACTGGACTTTCAATCGAAGCAGGAGGTAATAAAGGAAGATTTCCATCGAGCCAGAGAGACTTTTAAAACTGAAGAAAGATAAGGAAGACTTGTATAAATAAGTTATCGATGCTTTTGATCAGAAGGAGCTGCGCATGGACTTCATTTATAAGTAAAGGTAAGACCATAATAAAGTTTTTTTTTTTATTAAATGTGCTTTTCATAATGGTATCCTTACATCACACTCCATTTTATAAGCGCAGGCTTAAATTTACCGCATGCCTTTGGTAAACGCCAGAGTGAGAAGAGGTTTTAAATTAATTAGCGCTCTGCGGCAATTCAAGGAAATACGGCACTTCTGTAAAATGGGTTGTGTTAGTATTTTGGGTGAATTGGATTCACATTATTTCTTATGATAAAAATCGCTTCAATTTCATGCAATTCTGTATTCGCCCGACCTTTTAAACCGATTACTACCAAAAACCAGGTACCACTGTACTCTGTTCCACCGCCAGGTTGTATTGATCGTTTACTGACAAGGTTCTGCTGTACCCATTTAAATGTTATGGCCTGATAACAAGAATAACAGCCTTATCTGCCTCGTGTAGGACAAGCTGTCTTGGCAGAATGAGTACGAGATTTACAGCGTGAGCGGCATGAAGCACGAAAACATCCTCCACTTTATCGGCGTGGAGAAGAGGAACAACAACCTCGACCTGGAGCTGTGGCTCATCACCACCTACCATGACAAGGTAGGCTGCCTGAAAAGCTTCACCTTGTCTCTTTTGAGTTTTCCCCAAATGCAGTTGTTGTCTCGACGTGTGGCGGAACGTGTTGAATGTTAATAGAAAAGTGTGAACTGAATGCTGGGGAAGAGAGGGAGAAAAGCTACATATTTGTATTTTCAACCAACAATTCAGATGTACTTTCAAGAATTCAGGAGAAAATGTTCTATCTGTAGACATCTGTGTAGCTGAATGTTTTGTTACCACGTTACCGCCGCCTCTTTAAACACAAGTTTTTTATTTCACGTCTCATATCCTCTGCTAACAAGCTTGTTTGTGGTCCTTGTAAACAGAGATGTAGTGGGTTTAGTCGCCCAACACGCTTATTCCATGCACATCTGCAACGCTCCAGAGAGCTGGAGAAGCACGTTTTAATTGATTAGTACCTTAAGTGCTCTTCCTTAATCATGCCTTACTATTTTAAGCTTGTTTCTTTAAAAAAAAACAAGAAAATTCAACTCCATAAGCTCCCCTTACCAACTTATCCACACTCTTTTTTTTTTCCCACATATGGGACTTTTTAAGTGCCTCTGTGTTTTCTAGGTCCCAGTGATGATCAAGGGTACATTTGTTAATACACTTCACCTGCTTTTGTGTCCCAGCCAAAGTACAGATATCAATATTATTTCTCAATACCAGTATTCATCCGTACTTTTATCAGTACCCCTGAGAGAGCATGAGCAGGTTGAGGTCTGAGAGGATGTTCTCCCGAAATGTGTTTGTCATTCTTGTTTGGTGTGGGTTCACAGTGTGGCGCATATTTGTAAAATTGTTAAAGTTGTTTATACGGCCACCTTCATGGTGACCTGAATGGCAGTTGACCAAGTATGCCTTGCATTCACTTCTGTGTGTGAAAAGCCGTAGATATTATGTGATTGGGCCGGCACGCAAAGGCAGTGCCTTTTAAGGTTTATTGGCGCTCTGTACTTCTCCCTACGTCCATGTACCACTCTGTACAGCCCATCCATCCATCCATATTCTTCCGCTTACCCGAGGTCGGGTCGCGGGGGCAACAGCCTAAGCAGGGAAGCCCAGACTTCCCTCTCCCCAGCCACTTCGTCCAGCTCTTCCCGGGGGATCCCGAGGCGTTCCCAGGCCAGCCGGGAGACATAGTCTTCCCAACGTGTCCTGGGTCTTCCCCGTGGGAGCAGCGGCTTTACTTTGAGTTCCTCCCGGATGGCAGAGCTTCTCACCCTATCTCTAAGGGAGAGCCCCGCCACACGGCGGAGGAAACTCATTTTGGCCGCTTGTACCCGTGATCTCATCCTTTCGGTCATAACCCAAAACTCATGACCATAGGTGAGGATGGGAACGTAGATCGACCGGTAAATTAAGAGCTTTGCCTTCCGGCTCAGCTTCTTCTTCACCACAACGGATCGGTACAACGTCCGTATTCCTGAAGACGCCGCACCGATCCGCCTGTCGATCTCACGATCCACTCTTCCCCCACTCGTGAACAAGACTCCTAGGTACTTGAACTCCTCCACTTGGGGCAGGGTCTCCCCCCCAACCCGGATATGGCACTCCAACCTTGTAGAGGAAAGAACCATGGACTCGGACTTGGAGATGCTGATTCTCATTCCGGTCGCTTCACGCTCTGCTAGGGACCGATCCAGTGAGACCTGAAGATCCTGGCCAAATGAAGCCATCAGGACCACATCATCTGCAAAAAGCAGAGACCTAATCCCGTGGCCACCAAACCGGAACCCCTCAACGCCTTGACTGCCCCTAGAAATTCTGTCCATAAAAGTTATGAACCGAATGGGTGACAAAGGGCAGCCTTGGCGGAGTCCAACCCTTACTGCCGGCAATGCGGACCAAGTTCTGACACTGATCGTACAGCGGCGTTTGAAAAAGTTTTGAAATGTTGTCTGGGTGGAAATCGGGGGAAATCCAGGAGAATGGTTGCCTCGGGAGATTTTCGGGAGGGACACTGAAATTCGGGAGTCTCCCGGGAAAATGGGGAGGGTTGGCAAGTATGACTGAGAGCCACAACTGGTCTGTACTTCTCCCTACGTCCGTGCAGCACTCCGTACAGCCGCGTTTTAAAATGTCATTGATACCGATATTTTCCGATATTACATTTTAAAGCATTTATTGGCCGATAATATCTGCAGTCCGATATTATCGGACATCTCTAGTTAAGTGCATTGTAAATCATCCCCTATAATTGTTTTCTCAGCAGGGGTTCTTTAAAGGATTCATAACTCAGATCGACACAGCTCTTCCTTTTTCTGCAATTTGAAGGAAAATAACTGAACAGTTTATTGGCCTTCAGTCGGCGTAGCACAGCTGGGCCGTGATTGCTCACGACTCCTGACGGATGATTTATGCCTCGGCAGGCCTGTGTGCGAGGATCGGATGCAGCAAGTAGCCACTCGCCTTCAAAGCCTCACGCACCTGCAAAACTGCCTTGTTCTTGCTTCTTTCTTGGGCACGTGGCAAAAAGTCAGCTGGTTCTCTTCTGGGAATGTCAATAAAGTCAAAAAAAAAAAGATGCTCTGTGAGGGACTTTTCTTGAACCTAAATCTGCTTCATGTCACAGTTAGGTCTATGCTTAGAAAGCGCTCACATTCGGTCATTGGGACTCGTCCTCTTCCTGGTCAGAATGTAAGCACACGCATGCAAGAAAAGGAGGACGCCAAGGTCTTGGAGTGATTTATGGTCTCGCTCACCTGGTTAACAGCAGCACGGCGGCTATTGCATCTGTTTTTTTTATTGTTGGCGAAGATCACCTCTGTGGGTCGACACGTGCTGTAGGCATACATATTTCAATCAATCAATCAATCAATGTTTACTTATATAGCCCTAAATCACTAGTGTCTCAAAGGGCTGCACAAACCACTACCACATCCTCGGTAGGCCCACATAAGGGCAAGGAAAACTCACACCCAGTGGGACGTCGGTGACAATGATGACTATGAGAACCTTGGAGAGGAGGAAAGCAATGGATGTCGAGCGGGTCTAACATGACACTGTGAAAGTTCAATCCATAATGGATCCAACACAGTCGCGATAGTCCAGTCCAAAGCGGATCCAACACAGTCTCGATAGTCCAGTCCAAAGCGGATCCAACACTGCAGCGAGAGTCCCGTTCACAGCGGAGCCAGCAGGAAAACATCCCAAGCGGAGGCGGATCAGCAGCGCAGAGATGTCCCCAGCCGATACACAGGCAAGCAGTACATGGCCACCGGATCGGACCGGACCCCCTCCACAAGGGAGAGTGGGACATAAGAGAAAAAGAAAAGAAACGGCAGATCAACTGGTCTTAAAAGGGAGTCTATTTAAAGGCTAGAGTATACAAATGAGTTTTAAGGTGAGACTTAAATGCTTCTACTGAGGTGGCATCTCGAACTGTTACCGGGAGGGCATTCCAGAGTACTGGAGCCCCAATAGAAAACGCTCTGTAGCCCGCAGACTTTTTTTGGGCTTTAGGAATCACTAATAAGCCGGAGTCCTTTGAACGCAGATTTCTTGCCGGGACATATGGTACAATACAATCGGCAACATAGGATGGAGCTAGACCATGTAGTATTTTATACGTAAGTAGTAAAACCTTAAAGTCACATCTTACTTTACTTAATTTACTAGACATGTCCGATAATATGGGACTGCCGATACTATCGGCCGATAAATGCTTGAAAATGTAATATCGGAAATTATCGGTATCGGTTTTAGAATCTATGACTTTTTAAAACGCCGCTGCACGGCGTGGTACACGGACGTAGGGAGAAGTACAGAGCGCCAATAAACCTTAAAGGCGCTTTCTTTGCATGCCGGCCCAGTCACATAATATCTACGGCTTTTCACACCCACAAGTGAATGCAATGCATACTTGGTCAACAGCCATCCAGGTCACACTGAAGGTGGCCGTATAAAAAACTTTAACACTGGTACAAATATGCGCCACGCTGTGAACCCACACCAAACAAGAATGACAAACACATTTCGGGAGAACAGCCATACTGTAACACAACATAAACACAAAAGAACAAATACCCAAAATAACATAAACACAAAAGAACAAATACCCAGAATCCCATGCATCCCTAACTCTTCCGGGCTACATTATACACCCCCGCTAGCACGAAACCCCGCCCCCCCAACCCCGCCCACCTCAACCGACGCACGGAGGAGAGGGATTTGGTGCTAGCGGGGGTGTATAATGTAGCCCGGAAGAGTTAGGGATGAATGGGATTCTGGGTATTTGTTCTGTTCTTTTTTATGTTGTGTTACAGTGAGGATGTTCTCCAGAAATGTGTCCGTCATTCTTGTTTGGTGTGGGTTCACGTTGTGAACGTGTTAAAGTTGTTTATATCACAACCCTCAGTGTAACCTGTATGGCTGTTGAACAACTATGCGTTGCAGTCGTCTAAGTGTGTCTATGGGAGCATCATACGACTCGTGGCTGGGCTCCGCTAGATATTTGTACATGTTGTAGACGGCGGTAAAGACAGCGCCTTCATTGCACGCCCGTAATAATGTCGAAGGGCGAAAATCAGCAGACATTCGCGAGAATTGTTGCTCTTAAATTCGGGAGTCACTCGGAAACTTTGGGAGGGTTGGCAAGTGTGATGCTGTCAAACGGCATTGATTTAAAACTCGCGGGCCGCACTAACATTAAATTTTCATATTAAGGTGCGAGTCTGAGACCCCTGGTTAATACATACTACAAAACGAAAAATAAAAACTCTGTATGCAGTATTATTTAATTTTACATTTCAAAAGAGTTTTGTGGCTCCCATTGTTTTCTTTATTTTTTGAAATGGGTCGAAATGGCTCTTTGGGTGGTAAAGGTTGCCAACCCCCGTCTTAGACAGAGTGATGGTTCTATACTCGGAGGAATACGACACAGAGGTGTTGTACTACGTATTTACTTATCAGATTAAGACGCCACAACGGCCACCAAAATTTTTAAATAACAATAATAGATTAAATATGTTAGACACTTTTCCTTTAAATAAATCTTAAAGTTCTACAGTTCAGACCAATGTTTAAAACAATAAAAGCTCAGCCATTAAAATGAAGACAATACTAAGACTAAAACATTTTTAGTGTAGCATAAGAAACACAAAACGTGCAAATATAATTATTACTAACAGTTTTAGTCAGATGTTATTGTTGCAAG
This sequence comes from Nerophis ophidion, assembly GCF_033978795.1. NCBI lineage: Eukaryota > Metazoa > Chordata > Actinopteri > Syngnathiformes > Syngnathidae > Nerophis > Nerophis ophidion. The sequence continues at coordinate 4,168,135 of NC_084637.1, forward strand.
ATGTTGGTAATAAGTGGCTTATTTTACATTTGTATCGTCATGGTCCTTGGACAATGGGGTGATAATCTAATGTTGGTAAATCCCTCACTTTCTTTTTTTTTTTTCCCCGGACGACTTGTTGGTAGCCAACGTTAGCATAGTCAGCGTGAAGACTACCAATATGGCAAGGGATGGAACATGCTGCAACATCACATCAGCGTACATAACTGTGCTGCAGAAGCTAATATTTTAAGGTTAAATATTTTTTTCGCTATATCTTTATTATTTTAAAAAAAACAGCAGAAACAGCTGTTTGGTTTGTAGTAAACAACATCTGTGAAAACAGCAGAGAATTTAGTTTAAAAGAAGGCACTTCATTTATTGCACAGAGCAGCTTTTTGTCTTGGTAAATTACTTGGATTGTTTTGGGTAGTATTTGTTCACTTTAATAATGCATGGTGACTAATATACCTTGTCAAGTGTGGGGAAGAAGAATCGTAATTGAGTCCAGTTGTGCGTGCCTAGGATGGCCAACCCCGATGATTGGGACTTCTATATTAAAGGAACCAACTAATAAATAAATAAATAAATGGGTTGTACTTGTATAGCGCTTTTCTACCTTCAAGGTACTCAAAGCGCTTTGACACTACTTCCACATTTACCCATTCACACACACATTCACACACTGATGGAGGGAGCTGCCATGCAAGGCGTCAACCAGCACCCATCAGGAGCAAGGGTGAAGTGTCTTGCTCAGGACACAACGAGGTTGGTACTAGGTGGGAATTGAACCAGGGACGCTCGGGTTGCGCACGGCCACTCTCCCCACTGCGCCACGCCGAAAAAAGAAGATCGGACATGCGTCGCAATTTTGTCATTTTCTCTCAAAAAGCCCTCACTGTAACCCAGAGAACTGCACGGCCCAGAGGCCAGAATTTGAAGAACGGCAATAATAAAATGTGATTTACAGCACGAAATATGAAATACCGACATATCCATCACACCCACAGAACTGTGAGTCCCAAAATAGCCCCGAATATTATAAATGATAAATAGAATGTTATATTTCGTGTGAGTTGACGGAGTAAACACGTAGGCTGCTGGTTAAACATGTTTTGTATTAATCAAGTGCACCTGTGAATGAGGCACACTTGGAAGATAAATTCTGGTAAAAAAAAAAAAAAAGAATATCTGGAATTGTCTGTGCATGTGATGGAAGAATGCACTGCACGTGTGATGGAGGAATGCACAGTGCAGGGTTGAAATTTGTGTTGAATTCAATGTTTATTCCCGTTAATTCCTATCGAAAGTTTCCAACTTTGAATATTCCCGGAATTTTGCAACCCTAGTACCTGTACCAAAATGTATTTCGGTACTTTTTGATACTTTTCTAAATAAAGAGGACCACAAAGATTGCATTATTGGCTTTACTTTACCAAAACAATCCTACGGTACATTAAACACATGTTTATTATTGCAATTTAGTCTTTAAATAAAATAGTGAAAATACAAAACAACTTGTCTTTTAGTATTAAGTAAACAAACAAAGACTCCTAATTAAGCTGCTGACGTATGCAGTAACATATTGTGTGAGTACCTTGAAGGTAGAAAAGTGCTATACAAGTATAACCCATTTAATGTGGTTTTAGAATTGTGTTGACATTTGCTTTTCTTCCTGCCTTGTTATCTGAGGGGATTATCCTCAGGGGAAGGTTACATTTAAAATAAAATATAATCATCATTTAATGTCATTGGCACTTTGTCGCTGTTACCCTTCGTCAAAATTGTACTTCCACTTCTTGGTTCTGTGCTGTTCTGTTGATTTTTGTTTGTTTGTTTCCTGACCGCCTGTCCTTTAGCAATCACTGTGTTGTGAAGTGCTTCTAACTAGGCAGAGTTACGTCGCCATCTGCTGGACAGACTTGCAACTACACTCCTTTCTGTTCATTATCTTGTTTATGTCAGCCAAATCTTGAAGGAAAAGTATCTAGCTCATTATTATGTGTCATGTCACCACAAATAAAATTCTCTAACGTTAACAACATTAACATTATTGACAATCCAATCCACTTTATTTATATAGCACATTTGCCATGAATTGATTAACGTGGACCCCGACTTAAACAAGTTGAAAACTTATTCGGGTGTCAGCATTTAGTGGTCAATTGTACGGAATATGTACTGTACTGTGCAATCTACTAATAAAAGTTTCAATCAATCAATCAATCAATCAAAACAACAAAAATGTTGTTTCCCGACAGTGAAACGCGGGCTGTGTTTGTGTTGCTAAAGGCGGCCGCAATACACAGCTTCTCATCTACAGCTTTCTTCTTTGACGTCTCCATTATTCATTGAACAAATTGCAAAGATTCAGCAACACAGATGTCCAGTATACATGGTCGGCAGTAGTGGGTTTCAGTAGGCCTTTAAGAAGGAGTGTCAGGGGGCCGTGGCCTTTTGAAATCACCATATAAATTTGGCAGTCATCTGCATAAAAGTGATAAGACACTCCATGCCTCCTAAAAATCTGTCCAAGAGGGAGGAGAACATGCAACAATGCAAATGTCAGCCTGTTTTGTCACATCAAAGTTGTGAGTTGATGTGATTGTGATTGTGACTGTGACAGGGCTCGCTGACAGACTATCTGAAGGCCAACGTGGTGTCCTGGAACGAGCTTTGCCACATCGCTCAGTCGGCGGCCCGCGGCCTGTCCCACCTGCACGAAGACATACCGGGACACAAAGACGGACACAAGCCCTCCATCGCTCACAGGTGCTCCAGCAAAACTTCTTCAATTATCAAAACTCGAGTTGTTGAATAGGTTCATTCAGCCTACTGATGTGTATTTATAAATGGTTGATTTATATCGCCTAGTAAGATCAAGTTTTGTACCTGACAAGTTTCTGCTACCTGGCTTCTGCAGCCTCCATCAGAGGTGTCACGTGATGTTAGCGTGACGTCGTCTGTGACGTGTTGTATGCAAGACTGTGTCCCAGGTAGCTGGGCGATATGACTTTTTTTTTAATATCTCGATATTTTTAGGCCATGTTACAATACACCATATATATCTCCATATGTTGCCTTAGCCTTGAATGAACACTTGATGCATATAATCACAGCAGTATGATGATTCTATGTGTCTACATTCAAACATTCTTCTTCATACTGCATTAATATATGCTACTTTTAAACTTTCATGCAGAGAGGGAAATCACAACTGAGTCAATTGACCAAAAGTGTATTTATTAAACAGTTATTAGGCAGTGGCACAAACATTCATGTCATTTCCAAAATGGAAAGTGCAAGATTCTCAGACATTTTAAAACAAGCTATTAGTGCACTTTTCTGCATGATGTCACTAAAATGACATATCAAAACAACACTAAATCAAAGTGCACTTTATGTTCAGAACACCACTACAATAGTTAAAAACACATAAAGTGAACTTTTGTGCATGATGTCACTAAGATGACATATCAAAACAACACTAAATGAAAGTGCACTTTTTGTACAGAACGCTACTACAATAGTTGAAAACAAATAAAGTGCACTTTTGTGCATGATGTCACACAAGATATTTCAATAAGTGTCAAATAAAAATGAGCTGCATAATAGGAAATCAAATAGTGTATGTCCTTCGCTATGTGGTAGTTTCCTGCGGACGCTATCTTCTTTTGTTGTTGACTATTTTTTTCATACGGTGTTGATCTGGAAATGTTTGCCTCGGCATTTTGATGGTGTGGCACCAGCTAGTGATGTTGACATGCGGAGTAAGCACTCCTCATTCTCTAGCACAGTGGTTCCCAACCTTTTTTCAGTGATGTACCCGCTGTGAACATTTTTTTAATTCAAGTACCCCGTAATCAGAGCAAAGCATTTTTGGTTGAAAAAAAGAGATAAAGAAGTAAAATACAGCACTATGTCATCAGTTTCTGATTTATTATATTGTATAACAGTGCAAAATATTGCTCATTTGTAGTGGTCTTTCTTGAACTATTCGGAAAAAAAGATATGAAAATAAGTAAAAACTTGTTAAAATAAACAAGTGATTCAATTATAAATAAAGATTTCTACACATAGAAGTAATCATCAACTTAAAGTTCCCTCTTTGGGGATTGTAATAGAGATCCATCTGGATGCATGAACTTCATTCTAAACATTTCTTCACAAAAAAAGACATCTTTAACATCAATATTTATGGAACATGTCCACAAAAAATCTAACTGTCAACACTGAATATTGCATTTTTGTATTTCTTTTCACAGTTTATGAACTTACATTAATATTTTGTTGAAGTATTATTCAATAAATATATTTATAAAGGATTTTTGAATTGTTGCTATTTTTAGAATATTTTTTAAAAATCTCACATACCCCTTGGCATACCTTCAAGTACCCCCAGGGGTACGAGTACCCCCATTTGAGAACCACTGCTCTAGCAGGTGACTTTTCAAATGATGCTACATATTAGCAGTAATGCTACTTTTTGTAGCAACGCTTTTGCCCCACACTTGACAAAATACGGTTGTCTGTTCAACATCTTCCCTCTTGAAGCCAAACCACCGCCAGACAATGGTCGCCCTGCTTTTTTTCTTGGGAATTGATTCTTCCTTCATTTGTTACCAGATTCGCAACTTCTTTCTCTCGTATTACCACTCG
>NC_084637.1:4177772-4270272 GCF_033978795.1 Nerophis ophidion
TATTATACTTAAAAAAAATAATTGGTCCTGAGTTTAATCCCAGGCTCGGGATCTTTCTGTGTGTTTCTGTGTGTTGGTTCCCTCCGGGTTCTCCGGCTTCCTCCCACCTTCAAAGACATGCACCTGGGGATAGATTAGATTAGATAGTACTTTATTTATTCCGTCAGGAGAGTTCCTTCAGGAAAATTAAAATTTAGGTCAGTTAGGATAGGTTGATTGGCAACACTAAATGGTCGTTAGTGTGTGAATGTTGTCTGTCTGTCTGTGTTGGCCCTGTGATGAGGTGGCGACTTGTCCAGGGTGTACCCCGCCTTCCACCCAAATGCAGCTGAGATAGGCTCCAGCACCCCCCGCGATCCCTAAAGTAACAAGCAGTGGAAATGGATGGATGGAAGGTTGTTAAAATGATTTTATTTGAATATGCTCCAAAAAAAAATATTTCCTGGAAATGCTCGTCTCACAAAAAGTTTTGTTTCAGTGTCGGCTTGTTGGGAATCACGTCAGGTTGCATCGGTGAAACCTTCCCGAAAGGCCAAAACAGGATTCAGGGATTCAGTACTATGCTTTTCTATGTTCTGGCAAGTTTTATGCAACCAGTGCCGCAAACGACTCACGGCTCCAGCTGCAGGAGTGACTTCAGTACAATAACTTTGTAGCATTTTCCTTTTGATGTCTTGTATTTATTTTGGACTTTTTACAGGCCTGAGCTTGAGGAGTCGGCAGGAGTTGCCCTTGTAGTTTTGGGAGGAAAGAGGTGGTGGTTTTCAGGAAGTGTTCATTCACGGGAGACGCAAACGGCGTCTTGCTCCTTGGTCTACGGACAAAGACCGCAGATGAATGTTCTTGAGAATCCTGGGTTGTTCTATCTAGCGTGACGCTCTACCGACGGAGCCATGTTCCGTTCTTAGAGCTGGCGTGGTCCTGTTCTGTTCTGGTAAAAAAAAAAAAAAAAAAAAATCCATTCTTACACCTTAACGGATGTCCTCGCTGAGTTTGGTTCCGACCGCGGAACAAAGTCAGCGTTCTTTGGAAGGCCGATCCAAAGTGGAAGACAATCTTGCAAAGGTGCGGAACATTTCAAAAGGTGTATGAATGGATTTGGACCTTCTCCGGGCCGGCAGTGAATCATTTGTGTCTTCTTCCCCTGCTATCTGAAAGCTGTACAGACATGAACGTATTCAATCAACTATTTACTCTGAGCTCAATCTTTATAAGTGCGTGTGAAAATCCGTGTTTCCTATACATTCATTTATACTTCTCTTGTGTTTTTGTCCGCTATTGAGCTCGGTGCGAGCTGAACGCTGGAGAGTACTTACTGGTGTCCCTCGCCATTGCAATACTCTTGATGCGATGACCAGGTCATCTGCTCCCTGCCGCTAAGAACCCAAGGCAAAGCCTCGGGTCCTCCGGTGACCTGGCTTCTCGGACTCTAGGCTCGGTCGCCGGGTCGGACGTTTCTACGAAAAAGACGCTACAAGTCCACGACCCCAGTTTTTCCTAAGGTTCCCTGACTGTGCAACGCTGACCCAAAACTTCTCGCGGCGACAACGCGCTCAAGGTTCCTTTTTGGTCCAATCAGTGATTCTCAAACTTTTTAGCACCTCAGAAAAACCCTTTTAGGCTCTCCAAGTACCACCATGATTTGTCCTGGGCATGACGTTAAAGTGCATCCGGCATTGGAGGCTCCTCTACGGGGTCTTGGGGCACTAGGAGGTTAACCCCTTCACTACTGTTACCCCAGGTGGTCCTTGGCAAAGACCTAGTACCTGACTGCCTCTTAGCCAGGGATACGGTGAAGACCTCAACTGCGGAGCAGGTGGAAGACGATAGATCAGTGGTTCTTAACCTTGTTGGAGGTACCGAACCCCACCAGTTTCATATGCGCATTCACCGAACCCTTCTTCAGTGAAAAATGTATATATTTTTTCAAATTCAAGACAAAGTTCTATGTGTGTATGTGTACAGAATGAACCGTGCATGAACATCACCTTGATCAAAGAACAAAACCAACACACCCGTAAATGACCCTGACTTCTGCTCTTGCCGTATCCATAATACGCCGATAGGGAGAAGTTTTTCATTTACACGATGAGTTGGGTATGTCTTGAGCTCCGCGGCGGCGGAGGCTCCCCCGAACCCCTGAGGCCGACTCACCGAACCCCTAGGGTTCAATCGAACCCAGGTTAAGAACCATGGCGATAGATGTATGAACCACAACGGAAGAAGGCACCCCCACATCCATGTGGTCCCAGTTATGGGGAAATAACCCAAGACCTCAACGGTGGAACAGGCGGAGGATGACTGCTAACTTTATGGAGCGTCACAACGGCTGGAAAGGCGGATGAAGGCTGCAGCAGAAAAGGGTCCCGAGTCGTCTTGGACTCCATGCCACTGGATACCTGACCCAGATCCGTCAAGGATGGTGTGGTGACTGTCTGTGCACCAGACTCCCCACGTAAAACTAAGTCACGCACAGGCATCCTCCATAAAGGGATACACCCCCTACCAGGAGGACCGTCATACTAGCTTCGATTGACCACCGATGATGATGACACCCAGTTTGAACAGTAACACTGTGTTGGAATATTTAAGTGACTAGGATAGGTTGATTGGCAACATTAAATTGTCCCTAGTGTGTGAATGTTGTCTGTCTATGTTGGCCCTGCGATGAGGTGGTGACTTGTCCAGGATGTACCCCGCCTTCCGCCCAAATGCAGCTGAGATAGGCTCCAGCTCCACAGTTTGAGAATCACTGGTTTGGATTTTTTATTTTTTTTAAATGGTGCATTTTAATGCGAGGGACAGTAAAAGGCTGATGTGGAACCTCGGACGCGTCCCTGAAGAGACTGAAGTGGTTTTGGGATCAGCGCTGCAAACTCTGCTTGTGTGAGCCGGTGGAGGTTTTTAATCAGTTGAAGTGATCCACTTGATGTAAATAAATGTGTTTTTAGATTGTGACTTTTGACTTCTCTTTCATTGCGTCTTTACACAAGCACTTTTCTGCGATCCACACCAGGGGTCCCCGACCTTTTTGGCACCAGGGACCGGTTTAACTTCTTAAGGCCCAAGCTGTTTGTTCACATGCTTTTTTTTATTTCTCTTTGCTATTTGGGTTTATTGGACCCTAACTAGAATAAAAACTAAAAAAAAAACATATTTTGATATGATGTACTTAGTCCTTAAGTACACAAACGTGTACTTCCTGTTTAGTAACATGCAAATTCTTATTTTTACACTTTTTTTTTCCAAATTCCCTTGTATGTTATACTCTTCTGACACCACCAGATGGCAGTATAAGTGTCCACATAAGTGGCCATAAGACCCCAATTCAGTAATGTACACCATTTTGGAAATAAGAGCTAAAAGGTGCTGTCCACATGTGTGGCCACTAAGCCGTTAGAGCAGCCTTGCCTGTACTGGAAGTAGCAGACGATGTGCGCGTGACGTCACGGGTTGAGGAGCTCCTCATATCCTCACATTGTTTACAATCATGGCCACGAGCAGCGAGAGCGATTCGGACCGAGAAAGCGACGATTTCCCCATTAATTTGAGTGAGGATGAAAGATTCGTGGGTGAGGATAGTGAGAGTGAAAGACTGGACTAGAAGAAGAAAAAAAGACGAGGGCAGTGGGAGGAATTCAGATGTTATTAGACACATTTACTAGGATAATTCTGGAAAATCCCTTATCTGCTTATTGTGTTACTAGTGTTTTAGTGAGAGATTATATAGGTGTATCTGAAAGTCGGAGGGGTGTTGCCATGCAGCTGCAGGATGAAGTAAGCTCTGCTCATGTCTACGGTAAGAGCCGACTTACTACCACAATTTTCTCACCGAAACCTGCCGGTTGACATGTGGTCGGGAACCATGTTTGCTTGACCGCTCTGTTCCATAGTTAAGCTTCACCTTCGGGAATGTAAACAAGGAAACACCGGCTGTGTTTGTGTTGCTAAAGGAGGCCGCAATACACCGCTTCCCACCTACATCTTTCTTCTTTGACGTCTCCATTATTCATTGAACAAATTGCAAAAGATTCAGCAACACAGATGTCCAGAATACTGTGGAATCATGCGATTAAAGCAGACCACTTATAGCTTGGATCGGACTGGAACAAAATGTCCGCTACAATCCGTGACGTCACGCGCACGCGTCATCAACAGGATACTTAGCGCAAAATTTAAAATTGCAATTTAGTAAACTAAAGCGGCCGTATTGGCATGTGTTGCAATGTTAATATTTCATCATTGATATATAAACTATCAGACTGCGTGGTCGCTAGTAGTGGCTTTCAGTAGGCCTTTAAGTATGAGAAAATTTGATCGGTTATAAATGATCAAGTGTCTGTGCGGCCTGGAGGTCCCCAACCAGAGGTCTGGGGGCCACTGATGCACACAACTTAATGTAGCAGGGACAACAATACTTCAGTTCTCATAAAGGAAGTTTGCTTTTCAAAGCCAAAAATACAACAGGAACACTACAGGTTTTAATTGTATATAATTATCACAATTACTAAATTGATGTGGTATACAATTTTGCCCGCGGAAATAAAATATAGCTGTTTACTGTACACTGAAAAATGAAAGCATGCGTGGGACATTTTGATATTTTTCATTTTCAAAACCAATATAATATATTTTTTTGTTTGTTGTTTTTTTTTTAGCTCTAAAGGTTCCCTTCAAGTTTGGTCCTGGGGACCCGAAAGGGTCTCAGTTATAAAAATTTAAGAAATAATTATTATCAATATTAAACGTTTTAATCGCTAGATCAACTTCAAGTATATCTGTCGATATAAAGTTGAAAAAAATATATATTTTACGCCCTTATTTTCAAAACCTTTTTAATGACCAAAAGAAAATATGCAATATTTTCCCACCAAATAATTATTTCAAAGTAAAATATTTCATGTGAAGTAAGTTGGAGCCTTATAAGGATCAATAATTCATAACGCCATGGATTTTAATTCCATCCATCCATTTTCTACCGCTTGTCACTCTCTGGCTTGCAATACACTTTAAGCAATGACAGTTTACAAACAATAAATTAAAAAAATATATATATATATAAATTGATATATTTGCTAAAAAAAATTCGTGACTTTGAAAGTACTTTTTGGCTTTTGGTATTTTTCATCTTATTTTTATGTTATTTTTTAATTTTTAAGACTATATCTCTATTTGCTTTTGTTTTGTTTCCTTGTTGAAAGTGCCTTGACTGTTGTTCAATAAAAATAAAAACATTTAATGAAATATAAAAAGTAGTAAACAATAAACTCACTCTATAATGTTGAAGCCGGAACTAATCCTTTAGAAATAAGGGTCACTTTTAACGTACACTTTGCTTTGAAATGGGAAAAGATGCAGTAGTGAGGGTGGTGATATGCCAACCCTCAACGAGTTGAGTAATATATTTAAAATAATATTATAATAATATTTGTAGTTCGAGCCAAAAAGTAGAGAGGGGTTTCGATGTCGCATACATTTCCCACAATGCATTGCCAGTAACCATAGTTAGCGAAAGGATATTGTATCCAACAATATGCTTTATGCCCACGACGTGTGCCAATGTCCACTAACACAATGCCAGGCGGAAGGAATAAAACGAGCTCGTATCACATTCTTCTGCGTACTTCTGGACAAACAACTGAAAAGAAAGGTTAACGTCCAAGGCTAGCATGGATTGTTACACTCAAACCGAGATGTGACGTTTAACGACTTCCTGTTTGTGCGGACCATTTCCGGTAAAACACTTAAATAAATAAACTCTAAAATAAACCGCGCCACTTGGCATTAACTTGCTGTGCTTAGTCGAATAACTTTGATAGTTGTATTGATAAAAAAAGATAGTGCTTACTTCTCTTATCTGGACTGTTATGTAGCCTCAGTGCGGCGTCTTCAGTAATGTGGACGCTGTATCCATCTGTTGTGGTGAAGAAGGCAAAGCTTAGACTTGGACAAACTTTATAAGCTCTCAATTTTAATCGATCAATCAATGTTTATTTATATAGCCCTAAATCACAAATGTCACTGTACAAACCACTATGACTACGACATCCTCGGAAGAACCCACATAAGGACAAGGAGAATTCACACCCAGTGGGAAGTCGGTGACAATGATGACTATGAGAAACCTTGGAGAGGACCTCAAATGTGGGCAACCCCGCCTCCCTAGGGGACCGAAAGCAATGGATGTCGAGCGGGTCTAACATGATACTGTGAAAGTTCAATCCATAGTGGCTCCAACACAGCAGCGAGAGTTCAGTTCAAAGCGGATCCAAGACAGCAGCGAGAGTCCCGTCCACAGGAAACCATCCCAAGCGGAGTTGGATCAGCAGCGTAGAGATGTCCGCAACCGATACACAGGCAAGCGGTCCATCCTGGGTCCTGACTCTGGACAGCCAGTACTTCATCCATGGTCATCGGGGACAGAGGAGAAAAAGAAAGGAAGCGGCAGATCAACTGGTCTAAAAAGGAGGTATATTTAAAGGCTAGAGTATACAAATGAGTTTTAAGGTGAGACTTAAATGCTTCTACTGAGGTAGCATCTCGAACTGTTACCGGGAGGGCATTCCAGAGTACTGGAGCCCGAACGGAAAACGCTTTAAAGCGCGCAGACTTTTTTTGGGCTCTAGGAATCACTAATAAGCCGGAGTCTTTTGAAGGCAGATTTCTTGCCGGGACATATGGTACAATACAATCGGCAAGATAGGATGGAGCTAGACCGTGTAGTATTTTATACGTAAGTAGTAAAACCTTAAAGTCACATCTTAAGTGCACAGGAAGCCAATGCAGGTGAGCCAGTATAGGTATATATGTATGTATATATGTATATAAAGGTATATACAGTATAGGTATATATGTATGTGTATATGTATATAAAGGTATATACAGTATAGGTATATATGTATGTATATATGTATATAAAGGTATATACAGTATAGGTATATATGTATGTGTATATGTATATAAAGGTATATACAGTATAGGTATATATGTATGTATATATGTATATAAAGGTATATACAGTATGTGTATATGTATATAAAGGTATATACAGTATAGGTATATATGTATGTATATATGTATATAAAGGTATATACAGTATGTGTATATGTATATAAAGGTATATACAGTATAGGTATATATGTATGTATATATGTATATAAAGGTATATACAGTACAGGTATATATGTATGTATATATGTATATAAAGGTATATACAGTATAGGTATATATGTATGTATATATGTATATAAAGGTATATACAGTACAGGCGTAATATGATCAAACTTTCTTGTTCTTGTCAAAAGTCTAGCAGCCGCATTTTGTACCAACTGTAATCTTTTAATGCTAGACATGGGGAGACCCGAAAATAATACGTTACAGTAATCGAGACGAGGATCGATTTCTCGGTCGATCTACGTTCCCATCCTCACCTATGGTCATGAGCTTTGGGTTATGGCCGAAAGGACAAGATCACGGGTACAAGCGGCCCAAATGAGTTAAGGTCTCTCCCTTAGAGTGAGAAGCTCTGCCATCCGGGAGGAGCTGGACGAAGTGGCTGGGGTGAGGGAAGTCTGGGCTTCCCTGCTTAGGCTGCTGCACCCGCGACCCGACCCCAGATAAGCGAGGAAGATGGATGGATGGATGGGCTGCAGACATTAATCCTTTCTTTAGATGCAAACCCAACAATATGGAAGACTATTGACATATTACTTGTTGACTTTATTCTGAGAAACAATTCATAATATTAAAGCTGCAAGCAGCGTTGGTCGGGTCCGCCTTTGGCTGCTGCCCCCGAGACCCACGGCCGGATAAGCGTTAGAAGACGCCTTGGAGCCACTATTTTGAGAATCTAATGCATTGTGAAAGTAATGCAGTTGTTGTATTGAAGTGAAAATATCAAACTTCCTGTTGATTTTTGCTAAAGTATGTTAATTATTCAAATGTAGGTCTAAGTGAGACCTACATAGTGTTTTTTGTTTCATGTCTCTCTGACATTCCTACCGGAAGTTACAAGCAGTTTTGTCTGTGTTTTCTTCCTAGGAGCAGTTTGTCCGTGTTGTATTCCTAGGGGGGGCGGTAGAGCGCAATTTTGAGTTTTGACGTTAGGTTTTTTCATCAGATCGCAATTTTTGCCAGACCTGATGTGTGTGTCAAGTTTGGTGAGTTTAGAAGCATTTTAAGGGGGTCAAATAACAGCTCAAAGAGGCAAAAATGACATTTTTTAGGAGACTTTGCACAGGGGTTCTTTGAAGGAGCGTAAAATCAAAACCTGAAAACTTATCAAAACTCTGTTCTGTACTTTTAATCAGAAGCGTTCAATCTCTCTCCTGTGCGAGTTTGAAGCCAAAACAACAAAAGCACTCAGAGGAGATAATGTTTGAAGAAAGGTGACCGGTTTTTACAAAACTTTAGTTTTGAAGGGGGGATTGCAAACTTCCTGTTGATTTTTGTTGGGGGTTGTCAATCTATGAGATGTAGGTCTAAGCGAGACCTACATAGAGGTTTTTGTTTCATGTCTCTCCGACATTCTTACCGGAAGTTACAAGCAATTTTGTCTGTGTTTTCTTCCTAGGAGCAGTTTTTTCAGTGTTTTATTCAAAAATAGCGCTAGAGCGCAATTTTGAGTTTTGGGGTTTGGTTTTTTCATTAGATCGCAATATTCGCCAGTCCTTATGTGTGCGCCAAGTTTGGTGACTTTTGAAGCATTTTAAAGGGGTCAAATTACAGCACAAAAAGGTAAAAATTGCATTTTTTGCGAAAATTTTATTTTGAAGGGGTTTTTGGCAACTTCCTGTAGATTTTTGCTGAAAGAAGTGAGTGTATGAAAATTGGGTCTAAGTCAGACCTACATAGGAGTTTTTGTTTCATATCGCTATGACATTCCTAACAGAAGTTACATGCAGTTTTGTCTGTAATTTTTTCCTAGGGGGCGCTAGAGCGCAATTTTCATTTTGGGGGATTGGTTGCTTAATATGTTGGGAAGGTTTGCTATACCGACGTGTGTGTCAAATTTGGTGAGTTTTGAAGCATGTTAAGGGGGTCAAATTACAGCGCGTAGCTGCGGAATAATAATAAAACACAGCAGTTTCAATAGGGTCCTTGGCCCGTGGCAAAGGACTCCACAGTCCTTTGCCATGGGCCAAGGACCCTAATAAGGGGGTCAAATTACAGCGCATAGGTGCGGAATAATAATAAAACACAGCAGTTTCAATAGGGTCCTTGGCCCATGGCAAAGGACTCCACAGGAGTCCTTTGCCATGGGCCAAGGACCCTAATTAAGAAATCTGTTATAATGAACAATTCTAATCAGTCATTGTAATTCCTGTCCACACATGTGGACACCCCTGCAATGGATGAAAACCTGAGACAAGATCAATGCATTTGTTTCATGTTTAATGTCCGAGCACAAACAAAAGCCAACGTTTATTTCCCCTTTCTATGCAAACGCTGACATGCCCCACTGCTTGATGTCCGTGGGGCATTGTGGGTACTTCTGCATGGCCTCCATGATCTGACCGTGGTCCAGCGCCAGTCTCATCAGCTGATATTCCTTCTGAGTTCTAGCCGAGGAGCCGTCGACGGGCCGGATCAGCTCCAGCTGCTGCAGATGCTCGAAGGCCTGCACGTGTCGCTGCTTATTCGCACGTCAGGAGCGGTAAAGTGTCGGCACTTACCTTCATGATCACCGCTTGCTCAAAGTTGTACATGGAGTTGGACTTTCTCTGCAGGAACTTCTTGAACTCTGAAAACAAGTCGGGGTTAGGAAGTAGAAGACAAAGTCGACGTGCGGCGTTGATGAGGAGTACCGTTGTGAACCATCTGCAGGTTGAAGGGCTCGCCTTGGTAGATGTCGCTGAGGTGTTTCATGGCGATGATCAAGCACAGCTCCAGGATGGAAAGACCTGCAGGGATGTCAAGTCAGGGCTTCTGCTGCTCCGAAGTCATAAAGTTCTGGTGTGCGTCCTACCATGAAGCATATTGGACTGGGCGTCGCTGAAACAAAGTCTGCTGGCTTCCAGCACGTCTGCTGGTTTGATGCTGGGATTATCTGCAGACACGCCACTCAAACACAACATCTGGGAGGAAACCCATCAGGTAAATCAACTTATTTATATTTGTGTTTGTTTGGCATTTATTGTGCAACTTCCTGCTCCCGATTAATGATACATTACGTCTAACTGCTTTTCTAACCACCGGAAAAGGGTGGAGTGCCATCTCTGGGTTGGGGAGGAGACCCTGCTCCAAGTGGAGGAGTTCAAGTACCTAGGAGTCTTGTTCACGAGTGAGGGAAGAGTGGATCGTGAGATCGACAGGCGGATCGGTGCGGCGTCTTCAGTAATGCGGACGTTGTACCGATCCGTTGTGGTGAAGAAGGAGCTGAGCCGGAAGGCAAAGCTCTCAATTTACCGGTCGATCTACGTTCCCATCCTCACCTATGGTCATGAGCTTTGGGTCATGACCGAAAGGATAAGATCACGGGTACAAGCGGCCCAAATGAGTTTCCTCCGCCGTGTGGCGGGTTTCTCCCTTAGAGATAGGGTGAGAAGCTCTGCCATCCGGGAGGAACTCAAAGTAAAGCTGCTGCTCCTCCACATCGAGAGGAGCCAGATGAGGTGGTTCGGGCATCTGGTCAGGATGCCACCAGAACGCCTCCCTAGGGAGGTGTTTAGGGCACGTCCAACCGGTAGGAGGCCACGGGGAAGACCCAGGACACGTTGGGAAGACTATGTCTCCCGGCTGGCCTGGGAACGCCTCGGGATCCCCCGGGAAGAGCTAGACGAAGTGGCTGGGGAGAGGGAAGTCTGGGCTTCCCTGCTTAGGCTGTTGCCCCCGCGACCTGACCTCGGATAAGCGGAAGATGATGGATGGATGGATGGATGGATGGATGGATGCTTTTCTAACCACAACAACCCACTTCTCAGCAACACTAGAAATGTCCTAAAATGGTCCCAATGCAGTTTTGGTCTGATTTTAAGTCATTTTAGACATTTACTAATTCTGACTAGGATTGTCCCGATACAACTTTTTGTCGTCAGCGAACAATGGAGTCAATAGTTAAGTGAAGTGAATGGCGGCAATGGTCTAGACCAGGGGTAGGGAACCTGTGGCTCTTTTGATGACTGCATCTGGCTCTCAGATAAATCTTAGCTGACATTGCTTAACACGATAATTATGAATAATTCCGCTGGAATTCACGGTGCTAAAAATAACGTTCAAAATATAAAACATTCTCATGCATTTAAATCCATCCATCCGTTTCCTACCGCACCTGTTCAAGAAGTCGCATGAATGGTAAGAAGTATTTTATGTCACGATGGGGGGGGTCGCAGCTTACTGCGGGGTCGTTCTCCCAGGAAGGCAGACGGCATTTAGGTAAAAACATGACTTAATTTAAACTAAAAAAAGATAGAAACAAAAATCGCTCACAGTGGAGGCACAACATGGCCTAAGGAAGAAAGCTAACGCATAAACAGACTATGAACATAAATCAAACTAAACTTACTTGGCATGGCATGAAGCACGAAACTATGGCAAGGCATGAAACAAGTCAGCACAGAGCAAGAAAAGATCACATTGACGCCAGGGCGACTGACTGGCAAAGACAAGCTTAAATACTGCCTCTGATTAGTGCTCGGGAAGCAGGTGAGCGGGCATTTTGTCCACCAGAGACAGTAAACCAGACAAGGGAGTGGAAAAAACAGGAACTTAAAGAGTCCAAAGGACAAACAGCACATGGCCAAACAAAAACATGATCAACAGACATGACATTTTATTTATTATTGGTTAGCTTCAGAATAACAATGTTATGAAAAAGAATAAGAGACTTTTTATACTCTAAAAATGTTGGTCTTACTTAAAAATGCACGCATTTAGTTGTATTCAGTGTTAAAGAATATGATATGGCTCTCACGGAAATACATTTTGAAATATTTGGCTTTCATGGCTCTCTCAGCCCTGCGATGAGGTGGCGACTTGTCCAGGGTGTACCCCGCCTTCCGCCCGATTGTAGCTGAGATAGGTGCCAGCGCCCCCCGCGACCCCAAAAGGGAATAAGCGGTCGAAAATGGATGGATGGGCCCTCTCAGCCAAAAAGGTTCCCGACCCCTGGCGTAGTGGGTAGAGCGGCCGTGCCAGAAACCTGAGGGTTGCAGGTTCGCTTCCCACCTATTGACATCCAAATCGCTGCCGTTGTGTCCTTGGGCAGGACACATCACCCTTTTCCCCCGGTGCCGCTCACACTGGTAAATGAATGATGAATGAATGATTGGTGGTGGTCGGAGGGTCCGGAGGCTCAAACTGGCAGCCACGCTTCCGTCAGTCTACCCCAGGGCAGCTGTGGCTACAGATGTAGCTTACCACCACCAGGTGTGAATGAATGATGGCTTCCCACTTCTCTGTGAGCGCTTTGAGTATCTAACAATAGAAAAGCGCGATATAAATATAATCCA
The DNA here is from genome assembly GCF_033978795.1 of Nerophis ophidion. Classification (NCBI taxonomy): domain Eukaryota; kingdom Metazoa; phylum Chordata; class Actinopteri; order Syngnathiformes; family Syngnathidae; genus Nerophis; species Nerophis ophidion. Next base: position 4,190,222 of record NC_084637.1, read on the forward strand.
TTATTATTATTATTATATTTATATAGCACTTTTCTCTAGGGACTCAAAGCGCTTTTACATAGTGACACCCAATATCTAAGTGACATTTAAAGCAGTGTGGGTGGCACTGGGAGCAGGTGGGTAAAGTGTCTTGCCCAAGGACACAACGGCAGTGACTAGAATGGCAGAAGCGGGGATCAAACGTGGAACCCTCAAGTTGCTGGCACGGCCACTCTACCAACCGAGCTAAAACCGCCCCAATAGGAGTCGTTCTCTATTATAAAGCGCTCTAAAAAAAAACATTTTAAATACCTACTGAAACCCACTACTAGTTTATATATCAATGATGAAATATTAACATTGCAACACATGCTAATACGGCCTTTTTAGTTTACAAAATTGCAATTTTAAATTTGACGCGGAAGTATCATGCTAAAACGTCGCGGTATGATGACACGTGCGCATGACGTCATGCATTGTCGAGAACATTTTGTTCCAGCACCGTTCCCAGCTATAAGTCCTCTGTTTTCATCGCATAATTCCACAGTATTCTGGACATCTGTGTCGCTAAATCTTTTGCAATTTGTTCAATGAATAATGGAGACGGCAAAGAAGAAAGCTGTAGGTGGGAAGCGGTGTATTGCGGCCGCCTTTAGCAACACAAACACAGCCGGTGTTTCTTTGTTTACATTCCAGAAAGATGACAGTCAAGTTTTATAATGGAACTGAGATGTCAAGTGAACACGGTTGGATTGGACCACACACACAAAGTACAGTGTATTATGCAGCGATCATTTAATATTGTGTTTCGAAGAGGGTCCCTTGCAAATAGATGGGCATCGCAACTAGCCGTCGACTGGTGCTGAAGAAAAGTGCGGGGTCGACCTTCAGGTTGTACAGGTACGACCATATAATCTCACTAAAACACTAGAAAAACAATCAGCAGATAAGGGATTTTCCAGAATTATCCTAGTAAATGTATCTAATAACATCTGAATCACTCCCAATGCCCTCGTCTTTTTTTTTTTTTGTAGTCCTCCACTCTCACTTTCCTCATCCACAAATCTTTCATCTTCGCTCAAATTAATAGGGAAATCGTCGCTTTCTCGGTCTGAATCGCTCTCGCTGCTGGTGGCCATGATTGTAAACAATGTTCAGATGTGAGGAGCTCCACAACCCGTGACATCACGCGCACTTCGTCTGCTACTTCCGGTACAGGCAAGGCTTTTTTATTAGCGACCAAAAGTTGCAAACTTTATCGTTGATGTTCTCTACTAAATCCTTTCAGCAAAAATGTGGCAATATCGCGAAATGATCAAGTATGACACATAGAATGGACCTGCTATCCCCGTTTAAATAAGAACATCTCATTTCAGTAGGCCTTTAACACCTCTATAAGTATACATATAATGTATTAAAATGCAAATTCATATTTAAATGTAATTATGTATTTTGCCCATTTAAGCTTTAATTGCAGTTCCGCTTTAAAGTTATTTTTTGTGGGATTTAAAGACAGAATATGTAGTTTTCTTGAGAGATGATGTTCTCACCAGCAACGTGTGCAAAGAGCGGAAATCTTTACTGGAGTGAAAATGTCTCTGTAAAACTTCCTCCACCGATTTGTCTCCACAAAGACTCTGGGTAAAAACAAACAAGCAGAAAGGTTTCACTTTTGTGGCCCTGCTGTCCTAATGTTTGACTCACCTGGACGCTGTCGTTCCAGTCTTCTCTGAACCTCTGGTCTGGAAAGCCGTCTGACAAGCTGAGCTGGGATCGCACTCGGTCCAGGTACTGAGGGAAGTTCAGGCTGCTGAGCAGGTGGATCTGACGGTGGGAAAAACGCGACTTCACTCGCTTTTCCAGCAGTTCCAGGACGTCCTGTGAACGACCCGTGGACACGTGAGTACAACCGCAGCAAGGGCGGGACGGCTTGGATGCCTCACCAGTCTGCAGGTGAGGCCGACCACGGCCACCGGAGATTGTGCCGACTGGGACACGTCCAGCAGGTTGTAGAGCAGCGTCTGGTTCTTGTGATGCGCGAACAGGTCAAACTCATCCAGGACAAACAGGACTGGACGGGTGTTGCTGCGATCGCCTGTGTGAGGACACGTGTCCCAGATGTATCAAACACGTGTCCCAGATGTGTCAAACATGTGTCCCAGATGTGTCAAACATGTGTTTAAGATGTGTCAAACACGTGTCCGAGATGTGTCAAACACGTGTTGAAGATGTGTCAAACACGTGTTGAAGATGTGTCAAACATGTGTCCAAGATGTGTCAAACACGTGTTGAAGATGTGTCAAACATGTGTCCAAGATGTGTCAAACACGTGTTGAAGATGTGTCAAACATGTGTCCAAGATGTGTCAAACATGTGTTGAAGATGTGTCAAACACGTGTTGAAGATGTGTCAAACACGTGTTGAAGATGTGTCAAACATGTGTCCAAGATGTGTCAAACACGTGTTGAAGATGTGTCAAACATGTGTCCAAGATGTGTCAAACATGTGTTGAAGATGTGTCAAACATGTGTTGAAGATGTGTCAAACATGTGTCCAAGATGTGTCAAACGTGTTGAAGATGTGTCAAACATGTGTTTAAGATGTGTCAACCACGTGTCGGTGATGTGTCAAACATGTGTTGAAGATGTGTCAAACATGTGTTGAAGATGTGTCAAACATGTGTCCCAGATGTGTCAAACATGTGTTGAAGATGTGACAAACACGTGTCCCAGATGTGTCAAACACTTATCAGAGATGTATCAAACACGTGTTGAAAATGTGTCAAACACGTGTCCGAGATGTGTCAAACACATTTGACACACCCCGAACACGTGTTTGACACATCTTCAACACGTGTTTGACACATCTTGAACACGTGTTTTATACATTTTGGACACGTGTTTGAGATGTGCCAAACACGTATCCGAGATGTGTCAAACATGTGTCCAATATGTATAAAACACGTGTTGAAGATGTGTCAAACATGTGTCCAATATGTATAAAACACGTGTTGAAGATGTGTCAAACATGTGTCCAATATGTATAAAACACGTGTTGAAGATGTGTCAAACGTGTGTCCGAAATGTGTCAAACATGTGTTGAAGATGTGTCAAACATGTCCAAGATGTGTCAAACATGTCCAAGATGTGTCAAACACGTGTCCAATATGTACAAAACACATGTTAAAGATGTGTCAAACATGTCCAAGATGTGTCAAACACGTGTTGAAGATGTGTCAAACACGTGTCCGAGATGTGTTAAACACATTTGACACACCCCGAACACGTGTTTGACACATCTTGGACATGTTTGACACATCTTCAACACGTGTTTGACACATCTTGGACATGTTTGACACATCTTTAACATGTGTTTTGTACATATTGGACACGTGTTTGACACATCTTCAACACATGTTTGACACATCTTCAACACGTGGTTGACACATCTTGGACATGTTTGACACATCTTCAACATGTGTTTTGTACATATTGGACACGTGTTTGACACATCTTCAACACATGTTTGACACATCTTCAACACGTTTGACACATTTTCAACACGTGTTTGACACATCTTGGACATGTTTGACACATCTTCAACACGTGGTTGACACATCTTGGACATGTTTGACACATCTTCAACACGTGGTTGACACATCTTGGACATGTTTGACACATCTTCAACATGTGTTTTGTACATATTGGACACGTGTTTGACACATCTTCAACACATGTTTGACACATCTTCAACACATGTTTGACACATTTTCAACACGTGTTTGACACATCTTGGACATGTTTGACACATCTTCAACACGTGTTTGATACATCCTCAAAACGCGTTTGACACATCTTCAACACATGTTTGACACATCTTCAACACGTGTTTGACACATCTTCAACACATGTTTGACACATCTTCAACACATGTTTGACACATCTTCAACACATGTTTGACACATCTTCAACACATGTTTGACACATCTTCAACACATGTTTGACACATCTTCAACACGTGTTTGACACATCTTCAACACGTGTTTGACACATCTTGGACATGTTTGACACATCACCGACACGTGTTTGACACATCTTCAACACGTGTTTGACACATCTTCAACACATGTTTGACACATCTTCAACACATGTTTGACACATCTTCAACACGTGTTTGACACATCTTGGACACGTGTTTGACACATCTTCAACACATGTTTGACACATCTTCAACACGTGTTTGACACATCTTCAACACATGTTTGACACATCTTCAACACATGTTTGACACATCTTCAACACATGTTTGACACATCTTCAACACATGTTTGACACATCTTCAACACATGTTTGACACATCTTCAACACGTGTTTGACACATCTTCAACACGTGTTTGACACATCTTGGACATGTTTGACACATCACCGACACGTGTTTGACACATCTTCAACACGTGTTTGACACATCTTCAACACATGTTTGACACATCTTCAACACGTTTGACACATCTTCAACACGTGTTTGACACATCTTCAACACGTGTTTGACACATCTTCAACACATGTTTGACACATCTTCAACACATGTTTGACACATCTTCAACACATGTTTGACACATCTTCAACACATGTTTGACACATCTTCAACACATGTTTGACACATCTTCAACACATGTTTGACACATCTTCAACACATGTTTGACACATCTTCAACACGTGTTTGACACATCTTCAACACATGTTTGACACATCACCGACACGTGTTTGACACATCTTCAACACGTGTTTGACACATCTTCAACACATGTTTGACACATCCTCAAAACGCGTTTGACACATCTTCAACACGTGTTTGACACATCTTGGACATGTTTGACACATCTTCAACATGTGTTTTATACATATTGGACACGTGGTTGACACATCTTAAACACATGTTTGACACATCTTCAACATGTGTTTTATACATATTGGACACGTGGTTGACACATCTTAAACACATGTTTGACACATATTGGACACGTGTTTGTCACATCTTCAACACATGTTTGACACATCTTCAACACGTGTTTGACACATCTTGAACACGTGTTCTATACATCTTGAACACGTTTGACACATCTTGAACACGTGTTTGACACATCTTGAACACGTGTTTGACACATCTTGAACACGTTTGACACATCTTGAACACGTGTTTTATACATCTTGGACACGTGTTTGAGATGTGCCAAACACGTATCCGAGATGTGTCAACCATGTGTCCAAGATGTGTCAAACATGTGTCCAAGATGTATAAAACACGTGTTGAAGATGTGTCAAACGTGTCCTAGATGTGTCAAACACATGTCCAAGATGTGTTTGACACATGTCCAAGATGTGTTTGACACATGTCCAAGATGTGTTTGACACATGTCCAAGATGCGTCAAACAGATGTCCAAGATGTGTCAAACGTGTCCTAGATGTGTCAAACACATGTCCAAGATGTGTCAAACGTGTCCTAGATGTGTCAAACGTGTCGTAGATGTGTCAAACACATGTCCAAGATGTGTCTGACACATGTCCAAGATGTGTTTGACACATGTCCAAGATGTGTTTGACACATGTCCAAGATGTGTTTGACACATGTCCAAGATGTGTTTGACACATGTCCAAGATGTGTTTGACACATGTCCAAGATGTGTTTGACACATGTCCAAGATGTGTTTGACACATGTCCAAGATGTGTTTGACACATGTCCAAGATGCGTCAAACAGATGTCCAAGATGTGTCAAACGTGTCCTAGATGTGTCAAACACATGTCCAAGATGTGTCAAACGTGTCCTAGATGTGTCAAACGTGTCGTAGATGTGTCAAACACATGTCCAAGATGTGTCTGACACATGTCCAAGATGTGTTTGACACATGTCCAAGATGTGTTTGACACATGTCCAAGATGTGTTTGACACATGTCCAAGATGTGTTTGACACATGTCCAAGATGTGTTTGACACATGTCCAAGATGTGTTTGACACATGTCCAAGATGTGTTTGACACATGTCCAAGATGCGTCAAACAGATGTCCAAGATGTGTCAAACGTGTCCTAGATGTGTCAAACGTGTCGTAGATGTGTCAAACACATGTCCAAGATGTGTCTGACACATGTCCAAGATGTGTTTGACACATGTCCAAGATGTGTTTGACACATGTCCAAGATGCGTCAAACAGATGTCCAAGATGTGTCAAACGTGTCCTAGATGTGTCAAACACATGTCCAAGATGTGTCAAACGTGTCCAAGATGTGTCAAACACATGTCCAAGATGTGTCAAACGTGTCCTAGATGTGTCAAACACATGTCCAAGATGTTTCAAACACGCTTGCATAGCCGGTTGTGTCGTTACCTGACCTTTTCTCAGCGCCTCCAACAGGAAAGCCAAGTTCTCTGCGAAGCTCCCCTAAAAACATCCAAACTGTTAGTTCTGATGAAAAACAACTGTTAGTTCTGATGAAAAACAACTGTTAGTTCTGATGAAAAACAACTGTTAGTTCTGATAAAAAACAACTGTTAGTTCTGATGAAAAACAACTGTTAGTTCTGATGAAAAACAACGGTTAGTTCTGATGAAAAACAACTGTTAGTTCTGATGAAAAACAACTGTTAGTTCTGATGAAAAACAACGGTTAGTTCTGATGAAAAACAACGGTTAGTTCTGATGAAAAACAACTGTTAGTTCTGATGAAAAACAACTGTTAGTTCTGATGAAAAACAACGGTTAGTTCTGATGAAAAACAACGGTTAGTTCTGATGAAAAACAACAGTTAGTTCTGATGAAAAACAACTGTTAGTTCTGATACAAAACAACTGTTAGTTCTGATACAAAACAACTGTTAGTTCTGATACAAACATGATCCCTCACATATTTCTGCATTGCTAACTCAACCCTCAAGCATTTTGAGATAGATGTGATCTAAAGTTATTTGTTATGGACTAAAATGCACAATATTTTGGGCGGGTTGATCGATCTTTAAAATAAAAACTTTAGGCAAAACTCTAAGCATGTTTTGAGAAATACAAATATTGGTCTTTCTTTAACTTAATTTGAATTATAATCAGATAATCAAAAATGCAAGTGTGATTAATTTGATTATAAAAACTAATCATAGCAAAAATCAAATGGACATTTGTGTTATTTTTGTGGCACCAAGTCGTCAGTACTCCTGTTTGTACAGCAGAGGGCGCCATTGTATATTGATCCATGGTGTCAGGGTGGATGTACATACAGTATGTACACAATATGGCTTTGCTGTGTCAGCTGTTTTTTAACCACATGAAAACATGTGTGACTGTATCACAGTATCGACATGTGGTATCAGACCATCAGACAGTTTCAGCAACTAGCAGCCGAATGTTTGTAGTTATTTCCCTTTTTAAAAAGTGCAAGTATAAGTAATGTGGCTTTTGCTTAATATTTATATTTAAAATGTGGATTATAAAGAATTTAAACATACATTTAATTAATGTTAAAATATTATTGAATAACAATGTAATTTTTATAAATTGAGTATTACATTTTTTACATATATTTGTTGATTGATCGGTTGAGGCAGGTTAAGATTTAAATTAAGAAAGCTAAGTGACGGCACCGTTTTTGTTACTTAGCAACTTTGTCTTTTATGTTTGACTTAATGCTACATTAAAAAGATTTATTTTGCAAATCGCTCAAAGTTACATTTCTTAAACCAAAAAATAACAAAAACACCACCGGCGGTGGGCTCACAGAAGATGGGAGAGTGGCCGTGCCAGCAACCTGAGGGTTCCTGGTTCAATCCCCACCTACTACCAACCTCGTCACATCCGTTGTGTCCTTGAGCAAGACACTTCACCCTTGCTCCTGATGGGTCCTGGTTAGCGCCTTGCATGGCAGCTCCCACCATCAGTGTGTGAATGTGTGTGTGAATGGGTGAATGTGGAAATAGTGTCAAAGCGCTTCGAGTAGCTTGAAGGTAGAAAAGCGCTATACAAGTATGTGCAGGGGGTGTGGCCTGCGGGCCTGCAGCGAAGCGGGGTGTGTCAGGACTGGCCTCAAAATCAGCGACAGGTGCGTAAATGGCCCACCTGGGCCTCGTTATCTACTCACCTGTCGCTCTGTTATAAGCAGCAGCCAGGAGGAGAGACGGAGTTAGGGAGCTAGTGAGCTAGGGAACTGGCGTGGGAGCGACAGCGAGAGAGATAGAGACTAAAAGACAATTACTGAAAAGCAACCTGGGACATTACGTCAAAATAAAACAATACTGTAACCCTGAAATGGGCTCTCATGTCGGTGCTTGGTGGTCTGAAGAACCCCCAGGAGGGAAACCTCCACAAAGTATAACCCATTTACCAACATGTGTGTCTATGTTTCACACTTATTAATTACAGAATATTGAATTGCTTGACTGCCTAAATGATTTTTCTGGCTTTCATGCTTGTGTTAGTTTCGTACACTCGAACACGCTCATACATCAAAACAGTCCGAGAGAATCAACGAACAATTTGGATTCTTGTTGTTGTCACGATGTAATATACAGTACAAGTATGGACACACCTTCTCATTCAATGTGTTTTCTTTATGTTCAAGACTATTTACATTGTAGATTGTCACATCAAAACTATGAATGAACACGTGGAGTTATGTACTTCACAAAAAAAGGAGAAATAACTGAAAACATGTTTTGTATTCTAGTTTCATCAAAATAGCCACTCTTTGCTCTGATTGCTGCTTTGCACACTCTTGGCATTCTCTCCATGAGCTTCAAGAGGTAGTCACCTGAAATGGTTTTCACTTCACGGGTGTGCTTGAAGCTCTTGGAGAGAATGCCAAGAGTGTGCAAAAAAAGTAATCAGAGCAAAGAGTGGCTAGAATTATAAAACATGTTTTCAGTTATTTCACCTTTTTTTGTTAAATACATAACTCAACATTTGTTCATTCATAGTTTTGATGTGACAATCTACAACAGTGGTTCTCAACCTTTTTTCAGTGATGTACCCCCAAATCAGAGCAGAGCATTTTTGGTTGAAAAAAAGAGATAAAGAAGTAAATTACACCACTATGTCATCAGTTTCTGATTTATTAAAATGTATAACAGTGCAAAATATCGCTCATTTGTAGTGGTCTTTCTTGAACTAGTTGGAAAAAAAGATATAAAAATAACTAAAAACTTGTTGAAAAATAAACAAGTGATTCAATTATAAATAAAGATTTCTACACATAGAAGTAATCATCAACTTAAAGTGTCCTCTTTGAGGATTGTAATAGAGATCCATCTGGATTCATCAACTTCATTCTAAACATTTCTTCACAAAATAGAAATCTTTAACATCAATATTTATGGAACATGTCCACAAAAAATATAGCTGTCCACACTGAATATTGCATTGTTGTATTTCTTTTCACAGTTTATGAACTTACATTCATATTTTTTTAAGTATTATTCAATAAATACATTTTTAAATTGTTGCTATTTTTAGAAATTTTTTTATAAAATCTCGCATACCCCCATTTGAGAACCACTGATCTACAATATAAAAAGTCATGTGTGAGGAGGTGTGGCCTGCAGCCCTGCAGCGATGAGGGGTGTGCCAGGGCTGGCTCTGAGATTGGCGACTATAAAGACTATAACAATGGGAGTCATCACTTCCAAGCATCAAGGGTTGGAATTGGGGGTTAAAACACCAAAAATTATTCTCGGGCGCGGCCACCGCTGGTGCTCACTGCTCCCTTCACCTCCCAGGGGGGATCAAGGGTGATGGGTCAAATGCAGAGAATAATTTCCCCACACCTACTTTGTGTGTGACGATCATTCGTACTTAAAAAAAAAAAAGTAAGCACTATTGATACCAGCAACTTTTGGAGGTTTAACGTAATTTCCTGTCATTTTCATGTGAGCCATATTCACTTTTACGCAAGTATGGGTTTTTTGGTAGATGATATGGCAGAATAATTATGTGAAAAAGGTCCGCACTTTGTATCTAGACACTCACAAACACTTTGTCCCCAACAACGTTTTCCAGGTGGAGTTGTCGCGTTATTTCTTTCAGGGCTATTCTGTCGTCGGTCTGCAAGAGGCCTGCAACAAACAAGATGGCAGATGTGTTTTTTCTGGACACACGGAAGAGTTTCTTGTGAGGAAAAGCGGCCACACACCGTTGAGTCGGACCTGCAAGAGGTTGTTCTGCACGTCCTTTTCTTGCAGCAGGTCTCGCAACACACACCCGAGGAGCTGCGGACAACAGAGCGCCACCATGTGTCACTTCCACGTACTGCCGTGACGGCCGAGCGCAGGAAACCTCACCGTGGTTTTCCCCGCTCCCCTGGGACCTACGATCAGCACGGAGTTACTTTCCCCGTGGATGGCAGTCCGCTTCAGCAGCTCCAGCAAGTGTCTGGAATGGAAACATTCAATGTGGGAGACACAGGGCAGTAAAACACCATGCTCTCCAGCGGAACTGACTTGTGTTGGGCCTCCGACGCCTCCAGCCGGCTGGGAAGTTGCTGATTGCAAAGTCGTTCTCTCAGACACGTCTGAAGCTGTCAGTGAACACACGGTCAAAGCCTTCACCACTGTACTACCAATAATGACCACTGTACTACCAATAATAACCACTGTGCTACCAATAATAACCACTGTGCTACCACTAATAACCTCTGTGCTGCCACTAATAACCACTGTACTACCAATAATAACCAATAATGACCACTGTACTACCACTAATAACCAATAATGACCACTGTACTACCAATAATAACCACTGTACTACCAATAATAACCACTTTACTACCAATAATGATCACTGTGCTACCAATAATAACCACTGTGCTACCACTAATAACCACTGTACTGCCACTAATAACCACTGTACTACCAATAATAACCACTGTACTACCAATAGTAACCACTGTACTACCACTGATAACCACTGTACTACCACTGATAACCACTGTACTGCCACTAATAACCACTGTACTACCAATAATAACCACTGTACTACCAATAATAACCACTGTGCTACCACGGACAACCAGTGTGCTACCACTAACAACCACTGTGCTACCACTAACAACCACTGTACTACCACTAATAACCACTGTACTACAACTAATAACCACTGTGCTACCAATAATAACCACTGTGCTACCAATAATAACCACTGTACTACCAATAGTAACCACTGTACTACCACTAATAACCACTGTAGTACCAATAATAACCACTGTACTACCAATAATAACCACTGTGCTACCAATAATAACCACTGTACTACCAATAATAACCACTGTACTACCAATAGTAACCACTGTACTACCAATAATAACCACTGTACAACCAATAATAACCACTGTACTACCAATAGTAACCACTGTACGACCACTGATAACCATTGTACTACCACTAATAACCACTGTACTACCAATAATAACCACTGTACTACCAATAATAACCACTGTGCTATCACTAACAACCACTGTGCTACAACTAATAACCACTGTGCTACCAATAATAACCACTGTACTACCAATAATAACCACTGTACTAACACTAATAACCACTCCACTACCAATAATAACTACTGTAATACCAATATTAACCACCAATAATAACCACTGCACTACCACTAATAACCACTGCACTACCAATAAAAACCACTGTACTACCAATAATAACCACTGTACTACCACTAATAACCACTGCACTACCAATAAAAACCACTGTACTACCAATAATAACCACTGCACTACCACTAATAACCACTGTACTACCAATAATAACCACTGTACTACCAATAATAACCACTGTACTACCAATAATAACCACTGTACTACCAATAATAACCACTGTACTACCAATAATAACCACTGTACTACCAATAATAACCACTCTACTACCACTAAGCTGGAATCTTCTACAAAGTCAACCCACCTGTGTGATGCATTCCCCAATTGGTATTGGAGCATCTTTGGACTTGCGTTTGCTCATGGTCAGGTGACTACAGGTGACTACAGGAGGCATGTTAGAAAAAAGTTGGTTAAAGTAAGTACATCTGGGAAATATATGGCAACAAACCGAGATGTGGACCTCAACACGCCTCAAATGGCCGATGAGTAACAATAGTCGGCTGTGTAGCAAAATGGGATGCAGGGACTAAACCATCCCATCCATCCATTTTCTACCGATAGTCTTTTTTGGGGGTTGCGGGGGGTGCTGGAGCCTATCTCAGCTGCATTCGGGCGGAAGGCAGGGTACGCCCTGGACAAGTCCCCACCTCATCACAGAGCCACTAGGGCAGGGGTCTCAGACACGCGGGCCGAGATGTTATTTTGCGGCCCCCACCTTAATATGAAAGTTTAATGTTAATGCGGCCCGCGAGTTTTATATGAATGGCGCTTGACTGCGTTGTGTGAGGAGCTGAAGGAATCTACCAATCACGGTGTTGTATGTGGCTCTCGAGGGCCAAACATGGACGTCACTTGCATGATGCAAGCAGAGAAACGTTTTACCGCTTTTCCACTAGACCCTCCATCCCTCCCTCGCTCGCCCGCTCTCTCTCTCTCTGTTACTGTGTGTGTGTGTGTGTGTGTGTGTGTGTCTCGCTCGCTCCCTCCCCCGGCGCCGGGGAGACGAGCGGACCGGTAGCTTCCGAAGCACTCCGCCGAAGGACCGAGCGACAATACAAAACTGTGGTGCAGCGCTGATACTCCGACAGAGAGTCGCTGGGCGAATTGGACGTGTAACACATTAGTCGTGATGTTAGCCCGTTGGCTCCAGACCGAGACAATTTTTGATATTTGGGTCCAAAATGGCTCTTTCAACGTTCTTGGTTGCCTACCCCTGCATTAATGGAAAAGCGGCAAATGAGTGAAAGCGACAGAATCGTTGCCATGGAGACGAGGGTTTTCTTACCAGCTTGGCTGCAGTCACACCGCGACACCTGTCAGTCAGTAATAACAGTCCCCGATAACCTGGACCAATTCAAACCGTTATTTGTTTCTTTTATTGTTTAATTTGCCTTGCAGAACTACGGAAGTGACTGCAAGGCATACTTGATCCACAACCACACAGGTCACACTGAGGGTGGCCGTATAAACAATTTTAACAATGTTACAAATATGCACCACACTGTGAACCAACACCAAACAAGATTGACAAACACATTTTGGGGAGAACATCAGCACTGTAACACAACATCAACACCACAGAACAAATACCCAGAATCCAATGCAGGCCTAACTCTTCCGGGCGGGGTTGGGGGTTCCGGGGGTGTATGTGTAGCCCGGAAGAGTTAGGGCTGCCTGGGATTCTGGGTATCTGTCCTGTGGTGTTTATGTTGTGTTACGGTGAGGATGTTCTCCCAAAATGTGTTTGTCATTCTTGTTTGGTGTGGGTTCACAGTGTGGTGCATATTTGTAACAGTGTTAAAGTCGTTTATATGGCCACTCTCAGTGTGACCTGTGTGGCTGTTGATCGAGTATGTCTTGCAGTCGCTTACCGCGTCTACATAAGCCAGGTATATATAAGTATGACGGAAAAATCGAGAGTATATAGGTATGATGCTGTAAAGCTCCTTTCATATTAAACTCGCGGGCCGCACCAACATTAAATTTTCACATCAAGATGCTTGCAAAATAACGTCTCGCGGGCCGCGTGTTTGAGACCCCTGATTATTTATTTTTATTTTTATTGCTTCCTCCCACCTCCAAAGACATGCACCTGGGGATAGGTTGATTGGCAACACTAAATGGTCCCTAGTGTGTGAATGTGAGTGTGAATGTTGTCTGTCTATCTGTGTTGGCCTTGCGATGAGGTGGCGACTTGTCCAGGGTGTACCCCGCCTTCCGCCCGATTGTAGCTGAGATAGCCCCGCGACCCCTAAAAGGGAATAAGCGGTAGAAAATGGATGGATGGATTTTGTTCCAACTTTTTGGTACGTTGGTAGAAGTCCAAAATCGGAAATATTGTTTTTATAAAAAGTTAATTAGTCCCTTCCGCGTCCGCTTTATTGTATTTTGGTAGTTTAAGTGCGACATCCGGGTACTTGAAGTGGGAATATATAGTTGTGCGAGCTAAACTAGCAACACCCATCCATCCATTTGAATAACCAATAATAATACTAGTAGTATTCGCGTTTTCTAAATCAAAACACAAGCTTACGTTTTAACACCAAAACTCACTCAATAACGACTTTATACAAGACATACCTGACGGAGACGATGTATAAACTTCCGCGGGAAAGAAGTCTTGTGTAGAATGACAACTTCCGGATTTTTACTGCATTTCCGCTGTTGTCTTCGCTGATTGGCTACAACCGCTGGGTTGTGGGCAGGGCGTCACCTGCACTTTCTCAAAATATCCACACGAGGGCAGTGTCAGCAAACCTTCGTTGTTTACATCACTTCAAGTTCACATAAAATCCACAGGGGGCGCAAGTGTTTGTTGTCTCAAACCAGAGTGGACAAACATGCAAAATTGTGGTAACGACAAAAGAGATACAAGGCGAGTATTCCCGTTACCGTTACTTTATAATTGAATATTTGAAAGATTGGTACTATTAAATCATGTTAAAACCAGACTGAGAAATATATATGACAAACAAATGTCTTTGTGATCAATTTGACAACATATAAACAATACAAGCAATCTAACAATATAAACAATAAATACAAATATTTCCGTTTGTTACACAAAATAGTTTGAGCAAATAAAATGATTAGTGCAAAAATAACTAAACAAAAGCAAAACATTTAAATGTTTAGGCTTTTAGCACCTAAATATTGCTGTCCAACAACCTATTCCCTGTGTTTATAAACTTTATAAAGCAATACGGAATAAATACAATGGAGGAATTAAACTGCCACAACAAGCATGTCTTTTGTATGTATTACCACAAACATAAACAATGCATCAAAGCATCCAAAACCAAAACATTTGAAGTTGTATTTAATCCAAACAGACAAATGAGATGTACTAAAAGACCATCACTTATGTACTGTATGATATCATACAGTATATACAGTACAGGCCAAAAGTTTGGACACACCTTCTCCTCATTTAATGTTTTTTCTTTATTTCCATGACTACTTACATTGTAGATTTTTACATCAAAACTATGAATGAACACATGTGGAATTATGTACTTAACAAAAAAAAGGTGAAATAACTGAAAACATGTTTTATATTCTATTATACTATGGATCGGTTCGCAGCCGAATGTGAAGCAACCGGACTGAGAATCAGCACCTCCAAGTCCAAGTCCATGGTTCTCGCCCGGAAAAGGGTGGAATGCCATCCCCGGGTTGGGGAGGAGACCCTGCCCCAAGTGGAGGAGTTCAAGTACCTCGGAGTCTTGTTCACGAGTGGGGGAAGAGTGGATTGTGAGATCGACAGGCGGATCGGTGCGGCGTCTTCAGTAATGCGGACGTTGTACCGATCCGTTGTGGTGAAAAAGGAGCTGAGCCGGAAGGCAAAGCTCTCAATTTACCGGTCGATCTACATTCCCATCCTCACCTATGGTCATGAGCTTTGGGTCATGACCATAGGTTTAATACCAATATGTCACATACTGCATATATATAAGTATCATTAGCTGTATCAACATTTCAACTTTTTTTTTTTTTTTTTCATTTATTTCATTTTTGGTTCTTGCACGAATGCATCTCGAGAATAGAAAGTAGCCCACAAGGCGCACTTTGGGCATCCCTGCTTTAAAGCATCTTTAAACTGAAGAATCTGACACTGACAGGATTATTTCCAAAGGACTTCACATCTATAGTAATAAATGTGTTGTTTCTTCTATGAAGAGTCCTCCAGCACTGATTTAACCCTTCTGTAACGTTCATATTGTTGTTAGTCAGCCAGCATTTGTGGGTCTAATGGACCCCTTGCATTTTGTGGCTTTTAATGCCTCACAATCAAACACTTTTATGTTAAAATGCTGAACAGATGTTTATTGGGATAAGGTAAACATCTGTTCAGTATTTTGACATATAAGTGTTTGATTGTGAGGCATTACATATAAGATGTCCAGGTCCATTGGACCCAGGGCTAATAGAAGTGAGGAAATTGATGTTCTGTGTACCACACACACACACACACACACACACACACACACACACACACAGGAGGCCTAGACAGGAGGAGGACAGAGTGTAGGTACACAGAACATCAGAGGGTCAAATGTGCGAGAAAATGAGAGCAGACAGTGTTGACAAACAATGTTGCAACCTTGTGTGGGAACCCCAGGTGCACAAACACAAAAGAAGAACACAGAACATCCATTTCCACACTTCTATTAGCCCCGGTTCCAGTGGACCCGGCCATCTTATCTGTAATATAAATGTGTAAGGGGGGGTGTATGGTGTGTGGTCATTAAATATGTATTCTGATATATAACAGTTAGAGATGCTACCTCAGTAGAAGCATTTAAGTCCCATCTTAAAACTCATTTGTATACTCTAGCCTTTAAATAGACCCCCCTTGTAGACCAGTTGATCTGCCGTTTCATTTCTTTTCTACTCTGCCCCCCTCTCCCTTGTGGAGGGGGTGGGCACAGGTCCGGTGGCCATGGATGAAGTGCTGGCTGTCCAGAGTCGGGACCCAGGTTGGGGCACATCTCTGCACTGCTGAACCGTCTCCGCTCGGGATGGTCTCCTGCTGGCCCCACTATAGACTGGACACTGACACTATTATGTTAGATCCACTATGGACTGAACTCTCACTATTATGTTAGATCCACTATGGACTGGACTCTCACTATTATGTTAGATCCACTATGGACTGGAATCTCACTATTATGTTCGATCCACTATGGACTGGAATCTCACTATTATGTTAGATCCACTATGGACTGGACTCTCTCACTATTATGTTAGATCCACTATGGACTGGACTCACACTATTAGGTTAGATCCACTATGGACTGGACTCTCACTATTATGTTGGATCCACTATGGACTGGAATCTCACTATTATGTTCGATACACTATGGACTGGACTCTCACTACTATGTTAGAATCACTATGGACTGGACTCTCACTATTATGTTAGATCCACTATGGACTGGACTCTCACTATTATGTTAGATCCACTATGGACTAAACTCTCACTATTATGTTAGATCCACTATGGACTGGACTCTCACTATTATGTTCGTTCCACTTTGGACTGGATTCTCACACTATTATGTTAGATCCACTATGGACTGGACTCTCACTATTATGTTAGATCCACTATGGACTGGACTCTCACACTATTATGTTAGATCCACTATGGACTGGACTCTCACACTATTATGTTAGATCCACTATGGACTGAACTCTCACACTATTATGTTAGATCCACTATGGACTGGACTCTCACTATTATGTTAGATCCACTATGGACTGGACTCTCACTATTATGTTAGATCCATTATGGACTGAACTCTCACTATTATGTTAGATCCACTATGGACTGGACTCTCACTATTATGTTCGTTCCACTATGGACTGGATTCTCACACTATTATGTTAGATACACTATGGACTGGACTCTCACTATTATGTTAGATCCACTACCATCAATCAATCAATGTTTATTTATATAGCCTTAAATCACAAGTGTCTCAAAGGGCTGCACAAGCCACAACGACATTCTTGGCTCAGATCCCACATCAGGGCAAGGAAAAACTCAACAATACTATGATGATTAACCTGTGTGATGAATGTATTATGCTGATAGTATATTTCTGTACCATGAATTGATTAACGTGGACCCCGACTTAAACATGTTAAAAACTTATTGGGGTGTTACCATTTAGTGGTCAATTGTACAGAATATGTACTGTACTGTGCAATCTACTAATAAAAGTTTCAATCAATCAATCAAAAACCCAGTGGGATAACAATGAGAAACCTTGGAGAGGACCGCAAATGCGGGTGACCCACATCCGTGATATGTTCCTCACAGAAAATGAGCCAAAGTCAGCGAGTCTTGGTTTGAAAAATTAATTATTTGTATAGTTTTTGTTTTAATAATAATCAAAAGGCCTACTGAAAGCCACTACTAGCGAACATGCAGTCTGATAGTTTATACATCAATGATGAAATATTAACATTGCAACACATGCCAATACGGACTTTTTAGTTTACAAAATTGCAATTTTAAATTTCCCGCGAGGTATCCTGTTGAAAACGTCGCGGAATGATGACGCTTATGATGACGCGTGCTTGTGACTTTATTGGTTGTATCCCAGCACCACTCACGGCTAAAAGTAGTCTGATTTAATCGCATAATTACACAGTATTTTGGACGTCTGTGTAGCTGAATCTTTTGCAATGTGTCCAATTAATAATAGAGACGTCAAAGAAGAATGCTGTTGGTGGAAAGCGGTGGATTGCAGCTGCCGTTAGCAACCAAAACACATCTGGTGTTTCTTTGTTTGTTGTGAAGCTTTAATATGGAACAGAGCGGTCAAGCGAACGTGTTTCTCTACCACATGTCAACCGGCAGGTTTCGGAGAAAAAAATTGTGATATTAAGTCGGCTCTTACCGGAGACATGAGCGGAGCGCGCGTCCTCCTGCAGCAGCTGTCAAAGAGGCAGATGTGACTTTCTTGGCTCCTCCATATGGCTTCCCACAGAGACACTGGCGGTCACCGCAGCCCTCCGACTTTCAGGTATGACTTTATAATCTCACTGAAACACTAGTAACACAATGAGCAGATAAAGGATTTTCCAGAATTATCCTAGTAAATGTGTCTAATAACATCGGAATCGCTCCCACTGCCGTCGCCTTTTTTTTTTTTTTTTCCTGGTGCTACTCTAACTTTCCTCATCCACGAATATTTCATCCTCGCTCAAATTAATGGGGAAATCGTCGCTTTCTCGGTCCGAATCGCTCTTGCTGCTGGTGGCTATAATTATAAACAATGTTCAGATGTGAGGAGCTCCACAACCCGTGACGTCACGCGCACATCGTCTGCTACTTCCGGCACAGGCAGGGCTTTTTTATTAGCGATTAAAAGTTGCGAACTTTATCGTCGATGTTCTCTACTAAATCCTTTCAGCAAAAATATGGCAATATCGCGAAATGATCAAGTTTGACACATAGAATGGACCTGCTATCCCTGTTTAAATAAGAAAATCTCATTTCAGTAGGCCTAAAACATCTGTGTTGGCCCTGGGATGAGATGGCGACTTGTCCAGGGTGTACCCCGCCTTACTCTGTGATCCCGCTAAGATAGGCTCCAGCATCCCCCGTGACTCCAAAAAGGGACAAGCGGTAGGAAACGGATGGTTGGGTGGATGTTTGAGGCAGCATCATCTCTCCCGTCTGCTGGGCTGTCGCCGGCGCGCATGCGCAGCGCGGCTCTCCATCACTTCCAACATCCCAGTGTAGGAGAGGCGGCAGAGGCAGAGAACTAATGGGTATGCTTCCTTTCTCCCCCTTTTTACCAACCATCACAGGCTCACTTATTTCATCCGCGACGTGCATTCGCCGCAATGCCGGGCTTCGAACGGAGCGTGTACGGGGTGTGAGGCGGACACGAACGTTAATGCTCCCCGCGTCTCCCTTCTCTCTCTGTGCAGACGCAACGGCTCGGCTAGCATGCTAAGCTAACCCTGGCTAGCATGCTAAGCTAACCCTGGCTAGCTCGGCTAGCATGCTAAGCTAACCCTGGCTAGCTCGGCCCTGGCCTTTACTTTGGCTCGAAGCCGCGCTTCACGTCGACATTTTCGCCCTCGCCTTCTTCCATCCCGGCCCAGGCGACTTTTGCGGTAAACGTCGACGTGGTGAACGTTTTACCGAGCTGCTATTTTGGCTTGGATCAAGCTAGACGGCTAACAGTTGCTCGGACAGCTGACGCTTGGCATGCTAACCCTGCAGCTAGTTGATGGATCACAGTCAGACTTTTTGTTTTTTATTGACTTCATCGTCTTGATGTGTGCTTGGTGCTTGTACTTGCAACCCGGGACCATCCGCAGGTAACGCCACCCTGACTAAGGTGCACCTGGCTGCAGTCTGGCTAAAGCTACATTGCTAAATCATGAACCTTCTGAGCTCTTGTGGGAGGTTGTGCCCCCAGTTTCAGAAAAGTCTAAATGGTTTGCAACGCCCACCTTTTGGGGGGAGTGCATGTTTGTTTGCATCCGAATGTTACTTGGATTGAAAAGTGGCTGATTTTGTAGTTTGGATATTTGTGGCTTGTGACAGTTACAGTATGCTGAGCTGCTTGCTGTCTTATTTTGATCCTACCAGTAGCCTTGTAACATCCAAGCTGCAATGGAATACTTTTGTCAGTACTGTTCCATGTACTTAGTTCCTGAGGAGCCTCATTGGGACAGTGTTGCACCGTCCCAAAATCAATCAATCAAAGTTTATTTATATAGCCCTAAATCACGGGAAAGGGGTCCCCCCGCGGGCGACCGGTGCAACGGACGTGGAGTGGTTCTAGTTAATAGTGTGGGAGTTCAGTCCGTAACGGATCCAACATAATAGTGTGAGAGTCCAGTCCATAGTGAATCTAGTTAATAGTGTGAGAGTCCAGTTCATAGTCGGGACAACAGGGGATCATCTTGGGTGGAAACTAGTCAGCAGCGCTGAGACGTCATCAACTGATGCACAGATGAGTGGTCCACCCCGGGTCCCGACTTTGAAAAGCTAGCGATTCATAGAGATGGGGGCAGAGCAGAAAAGAAACGGCAGATCAACTGGTCTAAAAGGGGGGTCTATTTAAAGGCTAGAGTATACAAATGAGTTATAAGATGGGACTTAAATGCTTCTACTGAGGTAGCATCTCTAACTTACCAGGAGGGCATTCCAGAGTACTGGAGCCCGAATTGAAAATGCTCGATAACCCGCAGACTTTTTTTGGGACCTGGAAATTACTAATAAGCCGGAGTTCTTTGAATGCAAATTTCTTGCCACGACATATGGGACAATAGATTCAGCAAGATAGGATGGAGCTAGACCCTTAAGTATTTTATACGTAAGTGGTAAAACCTTAAGGTCGCATCTTAAGTGCACCTGGCTGCAGTCTGGCTAAAGCTACATTGCTAAATCATGAACCATCTGAGCTCTTGTGGGAGGTTGTGCCCCCAGTTTCAGAAAAGTCTAAAGGGTTTGCAACGCCCACCTTTCGTGGGGAGGGCATGTTTGTTTGCATCCGAATGTTACTTGGATTGAAAAGTGGCTAATTTTTTAGTTTGGATATTTGTGGCTTGTGACAGTTACAGTATGCTGAGCTGCTTGCTGTCTTATTTTGATCCTACCAGTAGCATTGTAACACCCAAGCTGCAATGGAATACTTTTGTCAGTACTGTTCCATTTACTTGGTTCCTGAGGAGCCTCATTGGGACAGTGTTGCACCGTCACCAAATCAATCAATTTAAGTTTATTTATATAGCCCTAAATCACAAGCGTCTCAAAGGGCTGCACAAGCCACAACGGCATCCCAGAGTCAGATCTCAGATCATGGCAAGAAATCACGGGAAAGGGGTCCCCCCGCGGGCGACCGGTGCAACGGACGTGGAGTGGATCTAGTTAATAGTGTGGGAGTTCAGTCCATAAAGGATCCAACATAATAGTGTGAGAGTTCAGTCCATAGTGAATCTAGTTAATAGTGTGAGAGTCCAGTCCATAGTCGGGACAACAGGGGATCATCTTGAGTGGAAACTAGTCAGCAGCGCTGAGACGTCATCAACTGATGCACAGATGAGTGGTCCACCCCGGGTCCCGACTTTGAAAAGCTAGCGATTCATGGAGATGGGGGCAGAGCAGAAAAGAAACGGCAGATCAACTGGTCTAAAAGGGGGGTCTATTTAAAGGCTAGAGTATACAAATGAGTTTTAAGATGGGACTTAAATGCTTCTACTGAGGTAGCATCTCTAACTTACCAGGAGGGCATTCCAGAGTACTGGAGCCCGAATTGAAAATGCTCTATAAACCGCAGACTTTTTTTGTGACCTGGAAATCACTAATAAGCCGGAGTTCTTTGAATGCAAATTTCTTGCCGGGACATATGGGACAATAGATTCAGCAAGATAGGATGGAGCTAGACCCTTTAGTATTTTATACGTAAGTGGTAAAACCTTAAGGTCGCATCTTAAGTGCACCTGGCTGCAGTCTGGCTAAAGCTACATTGCTAAATCATGAACCATCTGAGCTCTTGTGGGAGGTTGTGCCCCCAGTTTCAAAAAAGTCTAAAGGGTTTGCAACGCCCACCTTTTTTGGGGGAGTGCATGTTTGTTTGTATCCAAATGTTACTTGGATTGAAAAGTGGCTGATTTTGTAGTTTGGATATTTGTGGCTTGTGACAGTTGCAGTATGCTGAGCTGCTTGCTGTCTTATTTTGATCCTACCAGTAGCCTTGTAACACCCAAGCTGCAATGGAATACTTTTGTCAGTACTGTTCCATGTACTTGGTTCCTGAGGAGCCTCATTGGGACAGTGTTGCACCGTCCCAAAATCAATCAATCAAAGTTTATTTATACAGCCCTAAATCACAGGAAAGGGGTCCCCCCGCGGGCGACCGGTGGGCGACCGGTGCAACGGACGTGGAGTGGTTCTAGTTAATAGTGTGGGAGTTCAGTCCATAAAGGATCCAACATAATAGTGTGAGAGTCCAGTCCATAGTGAATCTAGTTAATAGTGTGAGAGTCCAGTCCATAGTCGGGACAACAGGGGATCATCTTGAGTGGAAACTAGTCAGCAGCGCTGAGACGTCATCAACTGATGCACAGATGAGTGGTCCACCCCGGGTCCCAACTTTGAAAAGCTAGCGATTCATGGAGATGGGGGCAGAGCAGAAAAGAAACGGCAGATCAACTTGTCTTAAAAGGGGGGTCTATTTAAAGGCTAGAGTATACAAATGAGTTATAAGATGGGACTTAAATGCTTCTACTGAGGTAACATCTCTAACTTACCAGGAGGGCATTCCAGAGTACTGGAGCCCGAATTGAAAATGCTCTATAACCCGCAGACTTTTTTTGTGACCTGGAAATCACTAATAAGCCGGAGTTCTTTGAATGCAAATTTCTCGCCGGGACATATGGGACAATAGATTCAGCAAGATAGGATGGAGCTAGACCCTTTAGTATTTTATACTTAAGTGGTAAAACCTTAAGGTCGCATCTTAAGTGCACCTGGCTGCAGTCTGGCTAAAGCTACATTGCTAAATCGTGAACCATCTGAGCTCTTGTGGGAGGTTGTGCCCCCAGTTTCAAAAAAGTCTAAAGGGTTTGCAACGCCCACCTTTTTGGGGGAGTGCATGTTTGTTTGCATCCGAATGTTACTTGGATTGAAAAGTGGCTGATTTTGTAGTTTGGATATTTGTGGCTTGTGACAGTTACAGTATGCTGAGCTGCTTGCTGTCTTATTTTGATCCTACCAGTAGCCTTGTAACACCCAAGCTGCAATGGAATACTTTTGTCAGTACTGTTCCATTTACTTGGTTCCTGAGGAGCCTCATTGGGACAGTGTTGCACCGTCACCAAATCAATCAATCTAAGTTTATTTATATAGCCCTAAATCACAAGCGTCTCAAAGGGCTGCACAAGCCACAACGGCATCCCAGAGTCAGATCTCAGATCAGGGCAAGAAATCACGGGAAAGGGGTCCCCCCGCGGGCGACCGGTGGGCGACCGGTGCAACGGACGTGGAGTGGATCTAGTTAATAGTGTGGGAGTTCAGTCCATAAAGGATCCAACTTAATAGTGTGAGAGTCCAGTCCATAGTGAATTTAGTTAATAGTGTGAGAGTCCAGTCCATAGTCGGGACAACAGAGGATCATCTTGAGTGGAAACTAGTCAGCAGCGCTGAGACGTCATCAACTGATGCACAGATGAGTGGTCCACCCCGGGTCCCGACTTTGAAAAGCTAGCGATTCATGGAGATGGGGGCAGAGCAGAAAAGAAACGGCAGATCAACTGGTCTAAAAGGGGGGTCTATTAAAGGCTAGAGTATACAAAGGAGTTTTAAGATGGGACTTAAATGCTTCTACTGAGGTAGCATCTCTAACTTACCAGAAGGGCATTCCAGAGTACTGGAGCCCGAATTGAAAATGCTCTATAACCCGCAGACTTTTTTTGTGACCTGGAAATCACTAATAAGCCGGAGTTCTTTGAATGCAAATTTCTTGCCGGGACATATGGGACAATAGATTCAGCAAGATAGGATGGAGCTAGACCCTTTAGTATTTTATACGTAAGTGGTAAAACCTTAAAGGTCGCATCTTAAGTGCACCTGGCTGCAGTCTGGCTAAAGCTACATTGCGAAATCATGAACCATCTGAGCTCTTGTGGGAGGTTGTGCCCCCAGTTTCAGAAAAGCCTAAAGGGTTTGCAACGCCCACCTTTTGGGGGGAGTGCATGTTTGTTTGCATCCGAATGTTACTTGGATTGAAAAGTGGCTGATTTTGTAGTTTGGATATTTGTGGCTTGTGACAGTTACAGTATGCTGAGCTGCTTGCTGTCTTATTTTGATCCTACCAGTAGCCTTGTAACACCCAAGCTGCAATGGAATACTTTTGTCAGTACTGTTCCATGTACTTGGTTCCTGAGGAGCCTCATTGGGACAGTGTTGCACCGTCCCAAAATCAATCA
Organism: Nerophis ophidion; assembly: GCF_033978795.1. Taxonomy (NCBI): domain Eukaryota; kingdom Metazoa; phylum Chordata; class Actinopteri; order Syngnathiformes; family Syngnathidae; genus Nerophis; species Nerophis ophidion. The sequence continues at coordinate 4,214,796 of NC_084637.1, forward strand.
ATCAAAGTTTATTTATATAGCCCTAAATCACGGGAAAGGGGTCCCCCCACGGGCGACCGGTGCAACGGACATGGCTCTAGTTAATAGTGTGGGAGTTCAGTCCGTAACGGATCCAACATTATAGTGTGAGAGTCCAGTCCATAGTGAATCTAGTTGATAGTGTGAGAGTCCAGTCCATAGTCGGGACAACAGGGGATCATCTTGAGTGGAAACTAGTCAGCAGCGCTGAGACATCATCAACTGATGCACAGATGAGTGGTCCACCCCGGGTCCCGACTTTGAAAAGCTAGCGATTCATGGAGATGGGGGCAGAGCAGAAAAGAAACGGCAGATCAACTGGTCTAAAAGGGGGGTCTATTTAAAGGCTAGCGTATACAAATGAGTTATAAGATAGGACTTAAATGCTTCTACTGAGGTAGCATCTCTAACTTACCAGGAGGGCATTCCAGAGTACTGGAGCCCGAATTGAAAATGCTCTATAACCCGCAGACTTTTTTTGTGACCTGGGAATCACTAATAAGCCGGAGTTCTTTGAATGCAAATTTCTTGCCGGGACATATGGGACAATAGATTCAGCAAGATAGGATGGAGCTAGACCCTTTAGCATTTTATACGTAAGTGGTAAAACCTTAAGGTCGCATATTAAGTGCACCTGGCTGCAGTCTGGCCAAAGCTACATTGCTAAATCATGAACCATATGAGCTCTTGTGGGAGGTTGTGCCCCCAGTTTCAAAAAAGTCTAAAGGGTTTGCAACGCCCACCTTTTTGGGGGAGTGCATGTTTGTTTGCATCCGAATGTTACTTGGATTGAAAAGTGGCTGATTTTGTAGTTTGGATATTTGTGGCTTGTGACAGTTACAGTATGCTGAGCTGCTTGCTGTCTTATTTTGATCCTACCAGTAGCCTTGTAACACCCAAGCTGCAATGGAATAATTTTGTCAGTACTGTTCCATGTACTTGGTTCCTGATGAGCCTCATTGGGACAGTGTTGCACCGTCCCAAAATCAATCAATCAAAGTTTATTTATATAGCGCTAAATCACGGGAAAGGGGTGCCCCCCGCGGGTGACCGGTGGGCGACCGGTGCAACGGACGTGGAGTGGTTCTAGTTAATAGTGTGGGAGTTCAGTCCATAACGGATCCAACATAATAGTGTGAGAGTCCAGTCCATAGTGAATCTAGTTAATAGTGTGAGAGTCCAGTCCATAGTCGGGACAACAGGGGATCATCTTTAGTGGAAACTAGTCAGCAGCGCTGAGACGTCATCAAATGATGCACAGATGAGTGGTCCACCTCGGGTCCCGACTTTGAAAAGCTAGCTATTCATGGAGATGGGGGCAGAGCAGAAAAGAAACGGCAGATCAACTGGTCTAAAAGGGGGCTTTATTTAAAGGCTAGAGTATACAAATGAGTTTTAAGATGGGACTTAAATGCTTCTACTGAGGTAGCATCTCTAACTTACCAGGAGGGCATTCCAGAGTACTGGAGCCCGAATTGAAAATGCTCTATAACCCGCAGACTTTTTTTGTGACCTGGAAATCACTAATAAGCCGGAGTTCTTTGAATGCAAATTTCTTGCCGGGACATATGGGACAATAGATTCAGCAAGATAGGATGGAGCTAGACCCTTAAGTATTTTATACGTAAGTGGTAAAACCTTAAGGTCGCATCTTAAGTGCACCTGGCTGCAGTCTGGCTAAAGCTACATTGCTAAATCATGAACCATCTGAGGTCTTGTGGGAGGTTGTGCCCCCAGTTTCAAAAAAGTCTAAAGGGTTTGCAACGCCCACCTTTTTGGGGGAGTGCATGTTTGTTTGCATCCGAATGTCACTTGGATTGAAAAGTGGCTGATTTTGTAGTTTGGATATTTGTGGCTTGTGACAGTTACAGTATGCTGAGCTACTTGCTGTCTTATTTTGATCCTACCAGTAGCCTTGTAACACCCAAGCTGCAATGGAATACTTTTGTCAGTACTGTTCCATGTACTTGGTTCTTTAGTGGCCACATTCTGACAGTCTTGCACCGTCCCCAAATCAATCAATCTAAGTTTATTTATATAGCCCTAAATCACGAGCGTCTCAAAGGGCTGCACAAGCCACAACGGCATCCTCAAGTCAGATCTCAGATCAGGGCAAGAAGAAACTCAAACCAATGGGATAGGGGTCCCCCCGCGGGCGACCGGTGCAACGGACGTGGAGTGGATCTAGTTAATAATGTGGGAGTTCAGTCCATAGTAGATCTAACATAATAGTGTGAGAGTCCAGTCCATATAGTGTGAGAGTCCAGTCCATAGTGAATCTAGTTAATAGTGTGAGAGTCCAGTCCATACTGGATCGAACATAATAGTTTGAGAGTCCAGTCCATAGTGGATCTAACATAATAGTGAGAGTCCAGTCCATAGTGGATCTAACATAATAGTTTGAGAGTCCAGTCCATAGAGGATTTAGTTAATAGTGTGAGAGTCCAGTCCATAGTGGGGAAAGGAGGGGATCATCTTGAGTGGAGACAAGTGAGCAGTGCAGAGACGTCCCCAACTGATGCAAAGATGAGTGGTCCACCCTGGGTCCCAACTTCGAACAGCTAGCGAATCATGGAGAGGGGGCAAGAGCAGAAAAGAAACGGCAGATCAACTGGTCTAAAAGGGGGGTCTATTTAAAGGCTAGAATATACAAAGGAGTTTTAAGATGGAACTTAAATGCTTCTACTGAGGTAGCATCTCTGTTACTGGTAGAACATTCCAGAGTACTGGAGCCCGAATAGAAAACACTCTATAGCCCGCAGAGTTTTTCTGGGCTCTGGGAATCACTAATAAGCCAGAGTTCTTTGAACGCAGATATCTTGCCGAGACATATGGTTCAATACAATCGGCAAGATTGGCTGGAGCTCGACCGTGTAGTATTTAATACGCAAGTAGTACAACCTTAAATTCACATCTTAAGTGCACAAGAAGCCAGTGCAGGGGAGCCAGTGTAGGCATATCTATATAGGTATATATGTATATAAAGGTATATACAGTATAGGCGTAATATGATCAAACTTTCTTGTTCTTGTCAAAAGTCTAGCAGCCGCATTTTGTACCAACTGTACTAACGTGTGCTTAGTCACTATATATCTCCTTGTTATTAGTGAATGGTAACCATTTGAGTTATTTCCTCCCCTTCTGCTGGCAATGATCCATCGCTGCACTTTTAACGTTTGGGGCGTGTTGTTAAATGCAACATCAGACTACTGCATGTTGTTGTACTTGTCAGTGCGTCAGGATTTCGTTGGCTTTTTCGGTGATTGTTGCAGCCTTGAATGCCCAAATTTGTGGCAGCTTTTTCAAAAAATGGTTTTGTCTAAAATGTGATGACTAATATTGTCATTTGAGTTTGTTCAATGAATGTGTTTTACCGAATACTGTAATATTTTATCTTGTGGAATGTGATTTAAGGTGACAATGTTTGGAATCCATCTACAGTTGTACTATCACAACAGACAAAACCCAAAACCAGTGAAGTTGGCACGTTGTGTAAATGGTAAACAAAACAGAATACAATGATGTGCAAATCCTTTTCAACCTATATTCAATTGAATAGACCGCAAAGACATGATTCTTAATGTTGGAACTGGTCAAATTAGTTTTTTTTGTGTGCAAATATTAGTTCATTTACAATTTGATGCCTGCAACATGTTTAAAAAAAGCTGGCACAAGTGGCAAAAAGACTGAGAAAGTTGAGGAATGCTCATCAATCATTTATGTGGAACATCCCAGAGGTGAACAGGCTAATTGGGAACTGGTGGGTGTCATGATTGGCTATAAAAGCAGCTTCCATGAAATGCTCAGTCATTCACAAACAAGGATGGGTCGAGGGTCACCACTTTGTGAACAAATGCGTGAGCAAATTGTGGAACAGTCTCAGAACAACATTTATCAACCAGCTAATGCAAGTAATTCAGGGATTTTCACCATCTATGGTCCGTAATATTATCAAAAGGGTCAGAGAATGTGGAGAAATCACTGCACGTAAGTGACTATATTACGGATCAAAAAGCGACATCAGCGTGTAAAGGATATCACCACATGGGCTCAGGAACACTTTAGAAAACCACTGTCAGTAACTACAGTTGTTCGCTAGATCTGTAAGTGCAAGTTAGAACTCTAGAATGCATAGCCAAAGCCAGTTATCAACAACACCCAGAAACGCTGTTGTTAAAAGGAAAGGCACAGTAGTAAAAATGCCCTTTGGTGACTTTTTTGCAATATATTGCTGCCATTAATTTCTAAATGAATGATTTGCAAAAAATATTGAGTTTCTCATTTCGAACAGCTTGTCTTTGCAGTCTACTGAATTGAATATAAGTTAAAAAGGATTTGCAAATCATTGTATTCTGTTTTGTTTTTTTAACGAATTACACAACGTGTCAACTTCACTGGTTTTGGGTTTTGTACCAAAGGATAAAAACAATGACTTTGCAGCTCACATCTGCATCAAAATGATAATGCAAGAGGGCGCAGGCTAACCTTGAATTTCCACTGGATGCAGAATGGTAGCTGAATCGCACGGCCACAAAACGTTGCCGCCATCCGCACTCTGGCCTACCGTCGTTCTGTAGTGAAATAGCGCAGACTTTTACAAAGTTTCGCAATCTGCGCATAATCACTTGATAAAGGCAGTTACAACAAAGCGAACCACAAACTGGTTATTCTGTTGCACACACCACTCCCCTGCTTTCATGTATACTAGTATTTGACACAGGCCCCCATGTCCCAATACAGGTGCCCCGTAATAATTTGTTTATTTTGGACCTCCAGAATCCGCATGTCCTCTTCCAACGAGGTGAAATCACACGCGAAAACCTTGGGTTAACCTCGGGTACATTTGGACGCTTGAAAGTGTTAAATACGATCTTCCTTGAAATCGGCGTATTTTATTTTGAAAATAAATAAACTGGATGATTTATTTTACGTTTGTGTATTACTTTTTGACCAGCACAAGCAAATCTGAGCTAAATTGTTTTTTTGCATCGACCAAATATAAATATAGAAGCTCTGCGTATGTTTAGCGCTAATGCAGAACGTCATCATCATGTCAGTGCGGTTCTGCAGGCGGTGGACATTCTGCTACCATTTCACATCCAGTGGCAATCTGGGGTTACAGTCCAAGTCAAATTTGCTATAAAGTTGTGGTGATTGGAAAAAAATGATTGGATAGGATTAGATCGCAACATTGCAATTCCTGGATAGACTGACCTTTGGATTTTTGGATGTGAGCGACTCGAGACACAGCCACATAATTATTCAACCTAAATGCTCTTGCTTACCTGTGCAAGGTGTGGTAGTTAAAGTTCAACATTTTGTAGTTATCAAAGAGGATTTTCTGTTGAGACGGTGTCACTTTTCCTCAAACTCTATGTATTCTTACCTTTTGTCTTGTTGTCCTACAGTGTTTGCCTCAATCCATCTGCTAAATGATGTCCTATTTTTTTCTCTCAATTGTTTGTTCTCATAAAAAACATTTGTTTATCCAGATGTTGGCTGCTGCAGTCTTTTTCTCGGTTGTTCTTAAAGATTACAACTATGTAGTGCTGCAGTTGTCTGAAACATTAAAACTACTGTACATAAAAAAAAAAAAAAAATCACTGTCTCGGTTTCCCAACAGGGACTACGGTAGGATTTTAGCAATGTAGTGTTTCATCTGATAAGAAGCACGTTTTGAGATAATGAGGTGTGACTTGCTGCAGTGTGATTCCCGATTAGTTGCATCTGTCTAACCACAGCCATCTTTACCTTTCTTCCCCTCTGTAGTTGTTACTGGCTTTGTTGCCAGACACTTCAGTTATGAGTCAGCAGCAGCAACGGTTAGAGGGATGCTTTGTATCTCATGACTCAAAACAAGCAGTTGGCTTTAATGTGCATATGTTAATAACTAAACATGTTATGTTTGCTTTCTCTTTAAGCGGGTGAACATTTTGGGAAAAAAATCCTTGAACATATCATTGTTTAATTGCTATACACTTGTTCTACTCTGACAGGAACCGTGGGGATATCACAACCAAGCCGCCTCTGGGAACTAACATGTTGAAACCACCCTGCCTGGTCATCTGAGGGACTCGAACCTGCTGCGTGAAGGACAAATGGTTGAAAAAAAGTTTACAGTGAAAAATTCCTGATTTTTCAGCCGGCATCTGCCCGGTTGGGATGGCTCTGTGTCAAGAGGCAGCCATGGAGGACTGTACAGGATTCAGCGCTGGAATCATGACGCAGATAAAAGGGTAGGGACACCTGTGAGCTCGCCTCCCCCTACCCAACCACCCGCCTCCCCCAAGTAGAGTCCTCCACTGAAGCCACCCTGCCCACCTCTGCCACGGCATTAGGAGACAAACATGATGTCTGTTGCAAAGACTTTGGTGGATGTCTGATAGAAGTACCTGTGAGGTGTCGTGTGCAAATCCAGTGGAGCCATGAATGGCGGAAAGGACTGTGAAGCGGCAGATGAGAGACCAACTGTCCCTGTCCAAGTCCCCATTGGCTGGCAGCGCAAGTGGGAGCATGGCGGTGGCGTCATATATATCAGGTAGGACTATTTTCGAAATATCGAGCCAATTACAGTGTGATGTAATACAACAGCAGTTTAAGTGTTGCAGGCATTGAATTTTAACTTTTTAAGGTCAAGGCAAGTGTTGCCTTAAAGGAGGGCTCATAAGCATGCATGCATATATATATATATATATATATATATATATATATATATATACATCCATCCATCCATTTTCTACCGCTTATTCCCCTTCGGGGTCGCGGGGGGCGCTGGCGCCTATCTCAGCTACAATCGGGCGGAAGGCGGGGTACACCCTGGACAAGTCGCCACCTCATCGCAGGGCCAACACAGATAGACAGACAACATTCACACTCACATTCACACACTAGGGCCAATTTAGTGTTGCCAATCAACCTATCCCCAGGTGCATGTCTTTGGAAGTGGGAGGAAGCCGGAGTACCCGGAGGGAACCCACGCATTCACGGGGAGGACATGCAAACTCCACACAGAAAGATCCCGAGCCTGGATTTGAACCCAGGACTGCAGGACCTTCGTAATGTGAGGCAGACGCACTAACCCCTCTGCCACCGTGAATCCCTATATATATATATATATATATATATATATATTAGGGGTGTGGTAAAAAATCGATTCGAATACGAATCGAATACGTTGTGCGATTCAGAATGGATTCTCATTTTTTAAAAAATCAATTTTTTTTATATTAAAATATATATATATTTTTTTATCAATCCAACAAACCACGACATCAATACCATAACAATGCAATCCAATTCCAAAACCAAACCTGACCCAGCAACACTCAGAACTGCAATAAACAGAGCAATTGAGAGGAGACACAAACATGACACAGAACAAACCAAAAGTAGTGAAACAAAAATTAGTATTATCAACAACAGTATCAATATTAATTATAATTTCAGCATTGCAGTGATTAAAAATCCCTCATTTACATTATCATTAGACATTTATAAAAAATAAAAACAAAGAACAGTAGTGTCACAGTGGCTTACACTTGCATGGCATCTCATAAGCTTGACAACACACTGTGTCCAATGTTTTCACAAAGATAAAATAAGTCATATTTTTTGGTTCGTTTAATAGTTAAAACAAATTTACTGTATTGCAATCAGTTGATAAAACGTTGTCCTTTACAATTATAAAAGCTTTTTTAAACTACTCCGCCAGTGCCAGCATGTCAGCAGACTGGGGTAGATCCTGCCGAAATCCTATGTATTGAATGAATACAGAATCGTTTTGAATCAGAAAAATATCGTTTTTGAATCGAGAATCACGTTGAATCGAAAAAAATCGATATATTATCGAATCGCGACCCCAAGAATCGACATTGAATCGAATCGTGGGACACCCAATGATTCGCAGCCCTAATATATATATATATATATATATATATATATATATATATATATATATATATATATATATGGCCATAAGATTTAACTGCACTTTTTGTCCATATAGATAAATATAGTGTTCTATGGCCAAAGTATTGACTAATATTATTGTTATAAATATTTAAATCCTGATTACTGGTTGTTAGGTAAAGCAGTGTTGGGGTGTGAACGTAATGCCACCATGTCATTTGTAATGTCTAATAAAAAGACTATAGATAAACATTATCCATACATCTAAAGACAAATATTAGTTTTTTAAAATTCTTTGATAATATGAACTTGCCAGCTTTTTGTCATTACATAATGCTTTTATCTCTATTTTTACATTTTGATAGAGGGAGTTTTTTATTTATTTAAGTTTTATACATTTATTTTTACATGTAGATGCGGTATCGGGTCGGATCCATTAAGAGTTTTCGCAGAAATATGTCATATAGGAATTAACTATACACAAAAACACATTAACTACGTACTATGTCACATGAATGGTTTTTGAAGTAATACCTTTGTACTTCCATCCATCCATTTTCTACCGCTTGTCCCGTTCAGGGTTGCGTGGGGTGCTCTAGCCTATCTCAGTTGCATTCGGGCAGTAGGCGGTGTACACCCTGGACGATTCGCCACCTCATTGCAGGGCCAACTCAGATAGACAGACACCATTCACACACTCGGGCCAATTTAGTGTTGCCAATCAACCCTTCCCCAGGTGCATGTCTGTGACATGAAAAAGAAAACAAGTAATGTAAAAAAACATGGTGTTTACTTTTTGATATAAAAAATAAAGCACAAAGCAGTTTGACTAATGAAGATAAAGTCAAATAAACACGTTTTGTTCTTCTCCAGCTCCTCCTGTCAGTTTCTTCACCTCATTAACTGTCAGTCACAGTAGTTAATAAATGCTGTATTGAGATAATAAAAGCAACATAAAATAGTTTCCTCCTTCTCTGTATACTTTTAGTGTGGGGACAAGTGCGTCCGTCTCCAACATTGTCAACACTTGTCTCCATCTAAACACAGCAGTGCGCTCTTAAACACACGGCGTGTGAGGGGAAATCTTCGGAGCAAAGTCTGTGTCGTTAGTCAGCCATGATTATCAAGCCAAACGACGCAAGTGTGCATGCGCCTGACTTCGTGTTGCCTAAAATGCATTAATTAATAAAAAATTTTTTGGGGGTAATTAAAAAATTAGACGGTGTAACTAATCGTCTGGAATTTTATCGCAAATTATCATCATATTGTTTACTGATACATCCCTCGTCCATTAACAAGTCAAAAGTCAAGGGCGGTCAAGGCAAGTACTTGCCGCAGATGTTGGTCTATTTTTTTAGGGCATGACGGCAATTAAATTCAAGCCCTGGTGCTGTAGAAAATGGGTGAATGTTATATTGTAGCTTAGCCTGTTACATGACTTCCGGTCTGGACCTCTAATACATCCCCAAACTTAAATGAAGACTGTTTCATAAGCATTTTGCATATTTTGCTCGCATATGTAACTAAAAATAGGCGTGCAGGGTTGCTGGGCTGCGGTAGGCAAATGGCCATGTATACATAATATTGGATGCAAAATATCTGAAGTACAAGCTCTTATGAGTCAGTGTTTAATGAAATAAACCAAATGTCTGCATTTTATATGCATAAAAACTGCATATTAGTATAAACAATAGTAGGAAAGACACTTTCATGTAACTATCATGCGCTTGTTAGCTATAAGTCAGTTCGTTTGGCAGTCAATTGCTATTTACTAAATAAACATAGCTGTCATTTTAAAATACAATGATGTCAATAAAACATCTCACACTTTCGAGAAGCCATTAATGCTTGAAATACTTGTGTTAAAGCGTTAAAAAATCAAATAGGCAATGAGTTCTGGACCAATAGCAAGGGTCGATCCTAACTGAAACAAATGAGTCTGGAAGTGATATTTTAAAAATAAAATATTTAAAAATCCAAGTCTGTGCCTAAATGTGCATAGTCATTGAGATTTATTACCTGGTAGCGCCAAATCAGTTAGTGAAGGTCCAAATGTATCTGCAATGGGCAGACAAAAAAAAAATGATTGTACAGTGGAACTTCGATTTACAGGCCTCTCTATTTGCGAACTTTTCGGTTTACGAAACTTTAGATTGCACCAACTCTGTCTCTGTGTGCGAACCCTGTCTCTGAGTAGGAATGCTTCATTTATTCATTCATTTTGTGTGCCGGTAGAAGCTCTAAGGTGTGGCATTTTTGATGACATCACCTCCTGTACAGTACAGTACAGTACAGTACAGTACAGTACAGTACACACAGAGCGCGACCATTTTGGAGAGGTGGTGCCCCTGACATCACATCCTGTTTACGTCGTCCATTACTCGGTCGCCACTTCTCAGTGCGTATCTTTTCTCACCAATCACCAAGCTTTGTCCGCTGTATTTTGCTTGCTTAATATGGGTCAACGGGTTACAGTAGACTTAGAGAAGAAAGAGAAAAGAAGAAAACCCCAGAAGAAGAGGACTCCCCTTCAAAGCTGTAATACGCTGCCCCTCCTCTCACTCTCTCTACTCTCTTCTCCGCATCAATTCTCTGCCTTGAATGTATTTGCCTCCTCTCAAAGGGTGCATGCCAAATATTTTCGTTAAATTTTTTATTTTTTATTTTTTTTAAATTATTGTAGCATCATGGTTGTTAATGTTTTGAGAGCACTAACATAGAGCTGGGCGATATATCGAATATACTGGATATATCGTGGGTTTGTCTCTGTGCAATATAGAAAATGACTATATCGTGATATTGGAGTATACGTTCTCACGCAGTTGCTTTTAGCTACGGGCATTACACTGCAGGCTTTTCTCACTCTTTCTTGTCTCTCCTTCTCACAGAGACATCAAACAAGCGCACCTTCTTACATACGTCACATACTGTCGCGCTTGCAATGTCATACGCCTTTGCGGAGTAGAAAGGTAGCAGCATGGGTAACATTAGCTGTGATGCTAGCGGAGACTCTCCGCTAGCATCACACCTCTCCGCTGGAGAGGTTTGAATGGTGATACGAGAGCGAGAGAAAGATGCAAATCTGGTAACAAATAAAGGAAGAATAATTAATTCCCAAGAAAAACAGCAGGGGGTCCATCGTCTGGCGATAGTTTGGCGTCAAGTGGGAAGATGTTGAACAGACAACTGTAATATGTCAAGTATGTGACAAAAGCGTTGCTACAAAAAGTAGCATTCCTGCTAGTTTTTAGCATCATTTGAAAAGTCACCCGCTAGAATGAGTGCTTGAAACTCCGCATGTCAACATCTTAAGCTGGTGCCACACCCACAAAATGCTCAAGCAACCTGCATATTAAACCATTTCCACATCAACACCGTATGAAAAAAAATTAGTCAACAACTTACTTGATTAACTCTGTAAAGATTTTTTTTTTCGGGTTTACCCCTTTGCATTATCTTCAATTGTTAATCATTTTTATGGAGGTTTTTGATTTTTTTTCTATAAAAGACCAAAATAGAAAAACAATAGAAACAAGCAAAACATAATAGTAATGGAGAAAACATTGTTGATGAGCTCATAGGCCAGGTGTTTTTTGTAGGTGGTCCCCAACCTTTTTGTATCCGCGGACCGGTCAACGCTTAATAATTTGTCCAGCGGCCCGGGGGGGTGTCCTTTTTTTTTCTTTTTTCTTTTTTTCTTCTTTTTTCTTTTTTTCTTCTTTGTCATGAAAAAGGGACGTTTTTGTCATGAAAGGGGAGTTTTTTGTGGTTGGTGCACTATTTGTAAGTGTATATCGTGTTTTTTATGTTGATTTAATAAAAAAATAAAAAAAACAATTTTTTTTTTTTTTTTTTTGTACAAAATTCTTCTGCGGCCCGGTACCAATCGGGCCACGGCCCGGTGGTTGGGGACCACTGTTTTAAAGCGGTCTCTTGGCAAACAAGGTTTCAACTCCTTCCACAGATTTTCTCAGGGATTAAGGTTCAGTGACTGGCTTCATTGGACACTTAATACAGAGTCGTTTTCCTCTGTCTTTTAGCAGAGAAACATCCTGATGTTTGACGGTGGGGAGTTGTAGTTTTAGGGGTCAAATTTATCATTCCTATTTGCGACACATTTTCGACCACCCAAAAGAATTAATCGAAAATAGCCTAAATTTGCTTGTTTGCTCACAAAGAAAATCTTCCTTGAAATTGTTATCCAGATCCTCTATTATTTTGGGCTGGTCTCTCACAATTCTCAGGCTTATCCGCACACCACAATTTGACATTCTGCATTGAGCTCCAGAGCAAGGGCATTTCCCTGTTATTTTGTAATCGACCGTCTATTGTACCGACAGTGTTGTATTTCCCACCAAGTTTTTTGGTATAGGGACATGGCTAAGTTGTGCACATTCTGGGCATATCACTGGCTTCTGGGGTTTACAATTATTGTGATTGGTGCTCTTATTTAGAACTGGGCTTTGTCGTACTGAAACCACAGGCGTATGTTTTTCTGCCAAAAGTTGGTCAACTTGACAGTCGCAGCTGCAACAATTAACTATGTTATTAGGATTCTGTGTTGTTAGAATTCCTGCGTCCACATGACGATGAAGTGATTCAACAGAGTTCATCTCCACTTAGCATTGCCCAGGCCGCTGCTAATAGCGCAAATCAGTCTTATTAGCATCAAGTGGCACGCCAAGTCTCAACAAGTCCTTAAACGTCTCGTCTTTTCACAAAGCTCACACCAAAGGTTAACCAATGTGTAGCTCATTCTTCATTCAGGCAGGAGTTAAGGATTAGGTGCATCAAAAAGGTGTTCTGCCAAAAGTTGGTCAACGTGATAGTCTTGGTGAAGACTTGGCAATTATTTTCATCGATCGCCACAACAGAACTACTGCACTGTAATACATAAAATACTTTATTTACACATAATTTAGGCAAACAATATATGCTTAAAAAAATCTGTGAAGTAGTTAAGCCGCACTGTTTGAAGCGTGATGTGGCTAGGAATGACTGTATTAATGGTTCTAATCAAACATTTATTTATATGTGGGGTATTTAAAATATATGTACAGATAAAAGCCTCTCCAAATAACAGGCATGTGAAATGTTTGCAAAAATATGCATTTTATTGTTCATTTTCACCTCAAATGATCACTTCCACATTTCTTAAATGAAATATCAATAAAAATACAATCTGAACAACATATTTGGGACAATCTCTTCCACCGCAGTTACTTGCTGTTCTTTACTAAATGCCGCACTGAGTTGCAGGATGCGAAGACATTTCTGAGCACCAAAATAAGCCTCCCTTAGCTCTCCGAACCACAACATTGACGACTGTCCACTTTGCTGCTATTCCTATTTGGATGGTTACAATCTGAACACTGTTAATTCAGAACCTGTTTTAGTTCTAGAGTATTCATTGGTAGCCAGCAAGAAGGTATATTTTAGACATGTCAAATTGTTAACAGAGGTCACATCGGCGGAAGTATCTGACCCGAGGGGGCATCACTACTGTTGCCAAATGAGAAACGTTTTCTGAGTTCTCTGCATGCATGTTATAGAATTTTGCATTACATTCGTAATGATAATAATTTTGGTTAATGATCCACAAAAAAAAAATGTAGTACAGTCATACTTTGCAACCCTCTGGATTTTCCCGGGAGACTCCTGAATTTTTGGTGCCACTCCCGAAAATCTCCGGGGACAACCATTCTCCCGAATTTCTCCCGATTTCCACCCGGACAGCAATATTGGGGGCGTGCCTTTAGCGTCCTCTCCCAACTGAACAGGAGACTATTTTATACGTCTCCGTTATCCATAAGTTTATCTTTAAACCATAAAGTAGGCAGATACGGAGCTAATTTTCTGCAAGTGTTTATTCCAGCCGTCATGGATTGCTTCAGAACTACGGCAAGTAGTAATGTCCTTAGACATAACAGACACGAAGCGGAAGAACGAAGAAGCGACATGGCGACGACGAGTTAGAAGAAGAAGTACGCTTGCGAGTTCCAAAATGATTGTAAAAAAGTATTTCAGTTCATCCAGGACAGCTCGAAGGGGAAGGGGTATGCTGCCTGCTAATTTTGTAGATCAGACTTCTCCATTGAACACGGTGGCCGAACATGAACATATTTTTATATATATATATATATATATATATATATATATATATATATATATATATATGTATGTATGTATGTATGTATATATATATATGGGGATAGGTTGATTGGCAACACTAAATTGGCCCTAGTGTGTGAACGTGAGTGTGAATGTTGTCTGTCTATCTGTGTTGGCCCTGCGATGAGGTGGCGACTTGTCCAGGGTGTACCCTGCCCTCCGCCCGATTGTAGCTGGGATAGGCGCCAGCGCCCCCCGCGACCCCGAAAGGGAATAAGCGGTAGAAAATGGATGGATGGATGGATATATATATATATATATATATATATATATATATATATATATATATATATATATGTATATATATATATGTATATATATATATATATATATATATATATATATATGTATATGTATATATAGATATATATATATATGTATATGTATGTATGTATGTATACATATATATATATATATATATGTTTATATACATAGTGTGTGTGTGCGTGTGTGTGTGTATATATATATATATATATATATATATATATATATATATATATATATATATATATATACAAATAAATAATAAATACTTGAAAATATATACATCCCCCCTCAAGCCAAAAGAGGTTGGTAGATGAGAATCGATCTAAAGGTAAAATCCATCCATTTATTTTTTAACGCTTATTCCATAGTGTTGAAATGCACCCAATTGGAGGAAATGGAGTCTTAGTCTTGATTTGCAAAATTTTCTTTCGGGGTTTGCAAGAGAACTTTGTGCTGATAAAAATATTTCCCTTTTTTTTCCTCAAAGGGCGCTCACATCTCTGAAATAAACAGTTTAACCATAGTAGTGCCCACGTAAGTCAGCACTCCCTCCCACCATTTTATGGAAATTCAGCATCCCCTTTTTTTCTGGACACATATTTGGAATTTTCCAGGTTTCAGGTTATTCCTGCATTTAAATAACCAAGTTACTCTCCCACCACAGCTTGGACATTGACTGATGTGTGGGCTTTTGAAGCAGGCCTTGTCTTGTTGAACACAGATTGTGTACTCAGCAGCCACAATAAGCTAAACAGTTGGTCCATGTCGGGTTTATTTTTGGGTGTTGGAAAGAATCCTGTCTACGTCTTTGACCGTGGCCTGAAATTGTCACCGTGTACATGGAGTCACGTTTAGTTTTTTTACATAGTAAGAAAGAGTACAGCTGGACGTGTTTGTGTTACTACAAGATGGTTCATTCTCAGAGCATCTGACTGCGCTATTGGGGTAGACAAACATGAATGTGTTTGTTGTTTGATGTATAATTGTATATATGTATGTAAGAACTGTGAATGGTTAGATTTCAGTGTATTCAATGTTCTCTGCTGACATTTTTGCTGTATATTTTTCTGTGCATAGTCCCAGTGGCTCAGTGCTGTCCAGCTTGGAGCAGGTGAAGACCTACCTTCTGACGGATGGAACCTGCAAATGTGGTCTGGAGTGTCCACTCGTCCTCCAAAAGGTAAAACTTTGTTGTGACGGCGTGAGATTAAAACAATCCTTTATTTGACAATGAATCATCAACATATCTGCACACCATCTAGCTAATTAAGACTAAAATGTCTTGAAAGTCTAATCACCACAGGTCTGAGTAAGGTCCAATTTAAATTATATGCTAGTTCATTATCTGCCTACATCCCGTATTTTTCTGAGTATAAGTTGCTCCGGAGTATTAGTTGCACCTGCCGAAAATGCATAATAAAGAAGGAAAAAAACATATATAAGTCGCACTGGAGTATAAGTCATATTTTTGGGGGAAATTTTTTTGATAAAACCCAACACCAAGAATAGAGATTTGAAAGGCAATTTAAAATAAATAAATAGTGAACAACAGGCTGAATAAGTGTACGCTATATGACGCATAAATAACCAACTGAGAAGGTGCCTGCTATGTTAACGTAACATATTATGGTAAGAGTCATTCAAATAACTATAACATATAGAACATGCTATACGTTTACCAAACAATCTGTCAGTCCTAATCGATAAATCCTATGAAACCTTATAAGTCTAGATCAGGGGTCGGCAACCTTTACCACTCAAAGATCCATTTGGACCCGTTTCACAAAATAAAGAAAACAATGGCAGCCGCAAAACTCTTTTGAAATTTAAAATGAAATAACACTGTATACAGAGTTGTTGTTTTTTGCTTTGTGCTATGTATAAACCAGGGGTCTCAGACACGCGGCCCGCACCTTCATGTGAAAATGTAATGTTAGTGCGGCCCGCAAGTTTTACATGAATGTAAGCATTACACTTATGTTGAAGTGGTTCATTTAGCCTACTGACGTGTATTTATAAATGGTAGATTTATATAGGCTAGTAAGGTACCGTACTAACCTATATAAATCATTTGTAAATAAAAGCATTACACATGCCAACCCTCCCATATTTTCTGGAGGTTCCCGAATTCTCAAAGTATCTTGCGAATATCTGATGATATTCATCCAAACAACAATAATAATGAAGTGCAATGAAAGCGCTGCCTTTAACGCCCTCTACAACATGCAGCCCAATTGCACGTTGTATGTGGGTCCTGCAGACGCACGATCATCGCTGCAAGACAAACTTGTTCAACAGCCATACAGGTTACACTGAGGGTTGTAATATATACAACTTTAACACTCTTACTAATTTGCCCCACACTGTGAACCCACAGCATACAAGAATGACAAACACATTTTGGTAGAACATTTGCACTGTAAGACAACATAAACACAACAGTACAAATACCCAGAATCCCATGCGTCCATGACTCCTCCTAGTCTAGTCTAGGAAGTCTAGTCTCTTACATGAATGAGCTAAATAATATTATTTGATATTTTACGGTAATGTGTTAATAACTTCACACATAAGTTGCTCCTGAGTATAAGTCGCACCCCTGGCCAAAGTATGAAAAAAACTGTGACTTATAGTCCGAAAAATACGGTATATACATTTTTACTACCATATCCGCATTCTGACCCCTTGAATATGCTTCTATGCCAGTGTTTTTCACCCTAATTTGAGTCAAAGCACATTTTTTTCATTAAATAAAATACGGAGGCACACTACCAGCAGAAAAGGTTAAAAAATGAAACTCCACTAGGTTGTCATGCCTTATTTTGAGTTTGTTGTTGTTTCCTGTGTAGTGCTTTAGTTTCTGTCTTGCGCTGTTAATTTGGTAACCCTCCCTGTTTTGTTGGTGTTTTGCTGTAGCAGCTTCACGCCTTCCTTTGAGTTCTATTGCCCGCACCTGCTTTGTTTTCGCAATCAAGACTATTTTTAAGTTGTGCGTACGCTGTTCTTCTTTATGGGGACACTGTTGTTTGTCATGTCATGTACGGATGTACACAGGCTGTAGGTTTTCGCTGTCATCCAGCATTCTGTTTTTGTTCAGTTTCACTTTTGTTTTGCATATCCATCCCTAAGCTTCAATGCCTTTTCCTAGCGGGATTTGCCTTTTGTACATTTTTGGTTTAAGCGTTACATACCTTTTACATACCAAAAAAGGCTGAAAAACACTGCACCAGACAACGGCTAATTATTACAACTATTGATTTTCAAAAAATATTTTTTGGACCAATTAGGTGAAGTTGCATAATTTACCAAGGCACACCAGACAAAAGTGCCATATTGCATATGGCACTATTATTACAAATGGCACCTTTAATTTCTATGCAACCTATTTCTGCTCAAACTCTTAATGGATCTGTCCCAGTACAGCATCTACCTGTACATATAAATGTACATAACTTAAATAAAAAACAACTCCTTTTATCAAAATGTAAAAATAGAAATAAAGGCATCATGTAATGACAAAAAGCTAACAAGTTGATAATAATAAAGAATGAAAAAATTTGAATATTTGTCTTTAGATATATGGATAATTGTAGATACAGTACAGGGTTCCCCTTAATGTATTTGATTGTGGCGGTGCGCCACGGCAACATATCAGTCGCCACACTTTAAAAGTATTTTTTTTACATGAAAACAAAATAAAGTAATATAATGGATTGTAGCGTCCAGAGGAAGACACACCAAGACCGGTGTTCTTTTTATCTTTTATTGCCAATCAAATGCTAACAACAGGCCCAATTCCAACAAGTATTTTTTCCCTCCAAGACACTTAACACTTCCTCATTCTCAGCCAACACGGTGTTTCAAAGACCATGAGGAAAATGAACACCATAACACACTAACATACACATTAATACCAGCAGCTAGTTACAGTATGGATGGATATACCTAGTTTATTGTTTTTGCACTATTGACAGGTGACGCACTGAAAATTAGGCTGCCCAAAAAAATTTGTATTTTGATCACTGGAACTGCACTGCCGAAACCAGCTGTTGTGATGACGTAAGCCATACGCAAAGCGGGAATGTCTGGATCAGAGGCGGCATGTCCGCGCTCTGGACATGCTGAAATGTATCCGAGATATACCCTCGAACAGCGATCTTCAAAATTTAAGATGACACTAGCGGCTTTTTAAGGAGAGGATTGCTTCCAGCAGCGCTAAGCAAGTATGGTGTCAGGCTTTGTGCAGCTCTCTTTCCATCACAGACATGGATCGACATAGGTAGAGTTACAAAAGACAAGTACAGTCGACAACAACACCAGAAATAGATGCTAGATTTGTTGCCAGTTGTTTTTAATAAGGAAAGAGTGCAAGGTTTCCCCTTAATGTAATTAAATGTGGCGCGCTGTAACTGCTTTTTTATTACCGCCACACCTTGAAAATGAGTTGTTGTTTTTTCAACTTGAAAACAAATAACTTGATGTAATGTATTGTAGCCCCCAGAAGAAATCACACAAAGTTTGGCGCTATTTTTAATCTTTATTACCATTTTTATGTTAACAAACGGCACAATTCCAACAAAATTTACCTCTCTTGCAAACACGTCTCCGTGGGTATTCGCTTCTTCGGACACACAACACTTCCTCATTCTCCGCCAATCCCACCTTTCAGGCATGGACGGTGTGTTTGCAAAGATGGGGAAAACTGACATCAAATCCAAACGTCATAATGACAATGCCTCAACTACGCCCCGAGACCATACTTGCCGACCCTCCCAATTTTCCTGGGAGACTCCCAAATTTCAGTGCCCCTCTCGAAAATCTCCCGGGGCAACCATTCTCCCGAATTTCTGCCGATTTCCACCCGGACAACAATATTGGTGGAGTGCCTTAAAAGCACTGCCTTCAGCATCGTCTACAACCTGTCACACGTCCGCTTTTCCCCCATTCCAACAGCGTGCCTGACCAGTCACGTAGCATATGTAGCTTTTACACACACACAAGTGAATGCAACACATACTTGTTCAACAGCCATACAGGTCATACTGAGGGTGGCCGTATAAACAAATTTAACACTGTTACAAATATGCGCCACACTGTGAACCCACACCAAACAAGAATGACAAACACATTTCGGGAGAACATCCGCACCGCAACACAACATGGACACAACAGAACAAATACCCAGCAACCTTTGCAGCACTAACTCTTCCTGGACGCTACAATATACACCCCCCGCTACCACCAATTTCCATGAATGTAATAAATGTGATGAGAGTTTCTTATTACAAATGCAATTTGTTATTACAGTTGCAAGTGATAAACGCTTATTTAGTGAAACAAAACTAAATGTAAAACTGCATGGATATACATAAATTAAAGATGCATTAATAATCAAATTGTAGCTCTTGAATCATATTTAAATCAAATCGTGAGGTGGCCAAAAGATTCACGCCTCTAGTCTTTTTTTATCTCGAAGGAGATAGACAAAAGAGCGTAGCAAAGCCGAAAATGGACGACATCTTCAAAGTAAACAAACATTTGTCGCATTTGCTTTACGTCACTGCCGGCAAACGGTGTGGGTTGACGAAGATAATGATGATAATGATTTTTGGTAGACGTGAATGGTAGATTGTGCTCCCAGGTCACGGAATGTGGTGGGCACTATCCACCAGTTGGTTGATTTAGAATCGCTAGTTGATAATTTGGTGGAAAACAGGGCAGTTGACTCTTTTGGGGTCCATGGGTTCTACGATTGGGATGAAACTGGACTCACTGGTGACGGTGGCAGAGAAGAGGACTGTGGAAAAACTAGTGAGCATCCTGGATGATGGCAGTCACCCTCTGCATAGTGTTATCAGCAGCCAGAGGAGCCTGTTCACTGCTAGACTGCTTCATCTGAAGTGCAGGACTAATAGACTCAAAAACTCCTTTTGTCCCACACGCCATTAGACTGGGGGCCAGGTGGTACTAGGATGACAGGGGATGCAAAACAATAACCGTGCAATACTTTTTCATAACATGGTCACGACTGCCTAGTTTCTCTTGTTATATTCTTATTTTACTGTTATATTTTTATTCTCATTGTTGCGTTTTATTTTTATTCTTATTGTAATATTTTTCTATTTTGTTTCCATTTATACCCCCATTATTTACTTTTTACTTTTTAAATTTGATCTCATTTCTATACACTGCTGCTGGAATTTTAATTTTCCTGTGGGAACTCTCCTGAAGGAATCAATAAAGTATTATCTATCTATCAATGGCACAACCGCGTTTTATGGAACTTCGCTCTGTATCGGATCGCGTTATATCAAACTTTACCTGTACATAAAAATGCATGAAACTGTGAAAATAAGTGACGGAAGACAAATCAGTTTAAGACTGTCATTCAACATTTACCTGTCGGAAGGTGCCACACATTACAACAATATGCCATCATTTCAAATATTTGCCTTTATGCAGACAGACTCAGAGCTTTGTTCTATATCATGCTCTTAGGCTGAAGAAATAAACGATAAAAACTATACAATGGTTATATTGTAATGTGATCAGTAGGGTTGTAAAAAATTAATTTTAGAAATAATCGCGATTCTTATTTGTAACTATTCTTAATTAATTTAAAAAAATCATTTTCAGCCATTTTAGTAATTGTTCGGGGTAAAATTGATCAAACAAAACCTTTTTTTTTTTAAATAATATAGAAATGTATCACAGTTGTTTGTCTATTTTATGGAGGAATGTAGTCAATCATAGAGGTGGGACTCTTTAAGCATATCTCAATTCGATTACAATTATGAATCAGGAGCTACGATTTGATTAAAAATTGATTGATGCATCTTTAATTTATGTATATCGATGCAGTTAGGCATTTATTTTCGTTCACTAAATATGTTTTTATCACTTGAAACTTTAAAATAACAATTCATGTGTTATAAGAAACAGTTACATTAATTCCCACATTTATTAAAAAAATTAAAATGGGTGCAAAACTGGACCGTAAATAAATGCCCGGTAGTAAAGAAGCTGGTCGGATCTCTCGTTTAGGTGGCTTGCTGCAGTCAGCCAATTATGGACGTATACTAATCGATCCTATGATCCTCAATGTCCGAATTACGATGCATCTAAAAATGTATTATTTCCCTCACCTCTAGAATTGTCGCCCAGTGGTGTTAAAAAAGTATTGATTTTGAATTGAGAATCGTTTTGAATCGAGAATCGATTCTGAATCAAATGGTTACCCCCAAAAATCCATTCTGAATCATGTGATGCCCAATGATCCACAGCCCGAGTAATCAGAATATATAATAATAATAATAATAATAATAATAATGCAAGTAACCATTTAAAAGGATATGAACTTTTTTCACCATTACTGTAGAATTTTTTTCCATTGTACTGTAATTGGAAGGTAAATAACTTTATCCTAAATAAGTAAACACACAAAACTTGAACACATTTCTGTAAGCAAATATGATGATAATATGATAATATTGATAATTTTGAAGTGCAATTTTCTCCCCAGTTGAAAATACAAAGTCGGGTGTTGTTTTTGTTTATTGCCATCACATGATCAGTGTCATTCTTGCTCGTTCGTCTGTTTTGATGGCACATTATCACACTGGAACATTTGGCTTATGAACATATTATTTTCTTCTTGAGTTTTGTTACTTTGCGGCACTTCCCATTGGTGTGTCGCGAGTAGGTAATGCTATTTGTACCCGCTTCCTGTGTGTGTAAAGCTGGCAGTCTTGCTCTCTCCTCCACAGAGACAAAAGCTGCGTCCCAATTCAGGGACTGCATCATTCGGAGGACCTGGCTTACGCAGCCTCAGAAGGCTAGACCTTTGGAGGCACTTCCAAAGGATGCGTCACCCGTTGTTAAATGGGACAGGCTAGCCTGCGGAGGATACTTACATTTGAAAGTGTATTCGCTGCCGCTGCTTGTATTTGCCGCCATCGGCAAAATGATCCGGATTGAACAAAGACGCGCAAAGATTCTTGGGGTATGGGAGCCCACGAAGGATAGTCACGCTCCTCCGAATACAGCGAAAAGGAGGGCGCGTTTGGAGGAGCCTTTGAATTTGAAAGAATTGGGACAGGCTTGGCGCAGCGTTGTGACGTAAGCGGCCTTCAGATTCGCCCTTCGAAGGATGCAGACCCTGAATTGGGACACAGCTTAGGACTGTGGTTGACTGAAAAGAGTGTTCACTGTGTTCAATACTGTGCTTTGCATTGTTATATAAACACACTCAGGTGCTGAGAGCGATGCACAGAGTGAGACGTCTTTCTTCCTGATTGACGCAAGAGACAAAGAATCTCAAGGCTCAAAAATTCTGATTGGTCAGCATGTCTGTCGCTCAAATGCCTGTGACAGCCGGGGGGAGGGGGTAGGACGACTCAGCCTCTTCCGATTACATAATCACACCAATTAAAATCTGGATGTCAATTTGATGTCAATTAGTCGTGCAGCCCTAATACTGCCACCAGGAACGGGATCAGAATATGTAAATAAAATAAATTGATGAATGGAATAATTGTAATAATTTCCATCTATTTACAATTCTTCTGTCTTATTCCTCAGGTGTTCAACTTTGACCGGGGGGCAGTGGTCAAACAGAGGACAACAGAGGACGTGAAAGCAGACGAGGATGTCACCAAACTCTGCATTCACAAGAGGAAACTTCTGGCTGTGGCTACGTTGCACAAGAGCATGGAGAGTCACCCGCCTCTCACACTCACAAGTCCCGGTGGAGGTATGTTTTTCATGGACCTAAAGAATGTTTCTGCTGAGAGAAGATTCACCGCACAGATGCGTCATCTTTTTTTGTTTGTTCAGAAAAATTCCAGCACAGTCAGGGTTCCCCCCTAGATCGCTAAGATACGGTGGGGGTTATGGTTAAGGGCTTGGTCAAAATGACATTATCACATTATTTGCTAAGATGCATATATTTTCCTTAAAATGGCAAGAAACATGTATACATACATTTAAAAAATATGTTAATTGTAGTATTAACATGTGTTTTTTCCTACATGTTATCGGTTTGCTCTTTTTTTCAATCGTTGCCGATAATTGTACAATGTTCTTGAGCTTCATTTTTCTAGAGATTCTTCCGACCCTTTTAGTTCCTCTTACTTTATCAAAAACAAATGGCAATGGTTTTGTTTACTAGAGATGTATACCGAATACTACCGTATTTTTCAGAGTATAAGTCTCTCCGGAGTATAAGTCGCACCTGCCGACAATGCACAAATAAGAAGGAAAAATCATATATAAGTCGCACTGGAGTATAAGTCACATTTTTTGGGGGAAATTTATTTGATAAAACCCAACACCAAGAATAGACATTTAAAAGGCAATTTAAAATAAATAAAGAATAGTGAACAATGGTCTAAATAAGTGTACGTTATTTGACGCATAAATAACCAACTGAGAAAGTGCCTGCTATGTTAACGTAACATATTATGGTAAGAGTCATTCAAATAACTATAACATATAGAACATGCTTTACGTTTACCAAACAATCTGTCACTCCTAACTGATGAATCCGATGATATCTTATACGTCTAGTCTCTTACGTGAATGAGTTAAATGATATTATTTGATATTTTACGGTAATGTGTTAATAATTTCACACGTAAGTCGCTCCTGAGTATAAGTCGCACCCCCGGCCAAACTATGAAAAAAACTGCGACTTATAGTCCGAAAAATACGGTAGTATTTTATGGTACTGTTTCCTAGTTAGGTCGGTCCTTGAGGACCATTAAGATTCTGGACTAACAATACTAGAGGTGGGAATATTTTGGGACCTCACGATTTTTTTACGATTACGATTCAGGAGGTACAATTCGATTTAAAAATGGATTATTGATGCATCTCTATGTATATTGATGCAGTTTTACATTTGTTTTTGTTTCACTAAATTAACGTTTATCACTTGTAACAAAAAAACTGTGCATTTGTAATAAGAAACAGTTATATTAATTCCCACTTTTGTTAAATTAATAGAAATGTGTGCAAAACTGGAACATAGAGCTATATAATCAAAGAGCTGGTCGGTGAGGCGGCTCGCTACAGTCAGCCAAATTTTAGAACTGTCTGCATTACTTTATTTACAATAAATGTATCGATTATTGACGTTTACTACTGGATTTTTCAACCAAAAAATCGATTATTTCGCCCACCTCTTAACAACACTGCTATCAGAATTTCTGACATAATTATGACACAATGTCCCACTCATTTCAGCTGCCACTGCAACACATTAAAATCAATATTTGAATAATGACAAATAATGAGGCAACACCACACAAAAGTGTGTAACACAACAACATTTCCTCTTCAAAAGTTCCACAAAGCCACACACTCTTGTCAGCTTGAAGTGAACAGACTTTACTCACGAGTCACGTCTACCATCCTCCTAGCAATTCATTAATCCACAGGCCACTATTAATCCATTCAAACAAGTGAAAAATTCAGGTAATATAATAATCCATAATGTTGCTTTGAAGCAAGATAGCATCCGCTGTAACTGACAGGTTACTCTGCTTGATGTCCGACGTCACTTAATTTTGCCGCGTTTGTGTGGCATTAAAAGACATCTGGCATAAAACGTGTTTCAGTTTGTGGTATTTATTGACGACAAACTGACGATCGAGCATTACATTTGCTCACTGAGTCTTTATTTATGTAATACACACACACACATACAAACCCAGTTTCTATATGAGTTGGGAAATTGTGTTGTATGTAAATATAAACAGAATACAATGATTTGCAAATCCTTTTCAACCCATATTCAATTGAATGCACTACAAAGACAAGATTTGATGTTCAAACTCATAAACTTAATTTTTTTTTGCAAATAATAATTAACTTATAATTTCATGGCTGCAACACGTGCCAAAGTATTTGGGAAATGGCATGTTCACCACTGTGTTAAATCCCCCTTTTTTTTAACACTCAATAAACGTTTGGGAACTGAGGAAACTAACTGTTGAAGCTTTGAAAGTGGTATTCTTTCCCATTCTTGTTTTATGTAGAGCTTCAGTCGTTCAACGGTCTGGGGTCTCCGCTGTCGTATTTTACGCTTTATAATGCGCCACACATTTTCCATGGGAGACAGGTCTGGACTGCAGGCAGGCCAGAAAAGTACCTGCATTTGATTTTTTTACAAAGCCACGCTGTTGTAACATGTGCTGAATGTGGCTTGGCATTGTCTTGCTGAAATAAGCAGGGGCGTCCATGAAACAGACGGCTCTTAGAAGGCAGCATATGTTGTTCCAAAACCTGTATGTACCTTTCAGCATTAATGGTGCCTTCACAGATGGGAAAGTTACCCATGCCTTTGGCACTAATGCACCCCCATACTGTCACAGTATGGGGGTGCATAAACAAAATACCGTGACACATGAATGGTTTTTGAAATAATAACTTTATGAAATGAAAAAAACACAAGTAATGTGACAAAACCAAACATGGTGTTTACTTTTTAATATCAATATAAAACTCAAAGCAGTTTGGCTAATGAAGATGTAGTCTGATAAACAAGCTTTGTTCTTCTCCAACGCCTCTTAGGGGGTAAGAACAACAGTTTGGTCGACAAAAATAAACAGGAGTGGTACCTCTCACACCTAATACACAATCTTCACAGCCCGCGTTCATTTTGATGAGATGATAAAACATTTTAGCTAGTATTGATGTTATTTAAACACTGATGTGATTTGCAGTTATATAAAGGACGAGTGAGCATCCCAGTAAACAAACTAAAAACTTTATAAACAAGTTCTGTCAACGTTCATGACACATCTCCTGCTGCATGTTTCCTCGCGTCAATAATTCTGTCACAGCTGATGGACGCTGTATTGATTAAACGAAAGCAACATCAAATAGTTTTCTCCATCTCTGTATACTTTTAGTGTGGGGACAAGTCCGTCTGTCTCCAATATTGTCCGCACCCGTCTGCATCTAAAAACAGCAGCGAACGCACGCCAAGAAGCGAGGGAAAATGACGTTAAACCAAGCGCTTGGCTCTGTTTACTCCGAGGTGAAATCTCAGGAGTAAAGTCTGTGTAGTTTGTCTACCATGACAGGGTTTGTTCGCCAGTGCTGCTGTGACTTTGTTTTCAGGAAGTAAGCAGCATCGCCTAAAATGCATTAATAAATGGCGGTTTTTCGGTAATGGCAAATTTAGACGGTGTTAGTAACCGTCAGGAATTTTACTACAGTTGATCATTATGCCGTTTACTGTTACATCCCTACTCGGATACAATAAAGTACGTCCAATTACGGATATGCTGCTTCTCATCCAGACGATCCGGGGGATATTGTTCATGTAATCACAACATTAGGTTTCGGCAGCGCTGTTTCGGTGATCAAAGTACGTCTTTTTTCGGCAGCCCAATATTTGGTGCATTACTGGTCAATAGTGTGCAAATAAACTATGTTTATATCCATTCAAACTGTAAATACTTGCTGGTATTATTGTGTTATGATATCCCATTGTGTGTGTACACACCGTGTCGGAGGAGAATTAGGGAGTGTAGTTGTGTGTCTGGGAGTAAAACATGGAGACGTTTAAGCACGGAGTAAATACTTGTTGGAATTGGGCCCGTTGTTAGAATAAGATTGACAATGAAAGTTAAAAAGAGTGTCGGACTTAGTATGTCTTCTTCTGGACGCTCCAATTCATTATATTACTTTATTTTGTATTAATGTAAAAAAGCCACGTTTTTAAGGTATAATGGCTAATATGTTGCCGCGGCACACCGCCACAATCAAATACATTAAGGGGAAACCCTGGCAGTTGTTTGCTGTGCATTTATGTTTATTTTACCTTTGATAATTGAAACAGGCTTGGTAGTAGTAATAGCTCTTAGCACTACTTTGTCTTTTAGATAGTCGGCTTGATTGCTTCAAATGTGTTAAGATGTCGCCATGAAATTAAGATGACTGCTTTGTTTGGTCTTTAGGTACGTCATCTGTGGTCACGTCTCATCCCACAACTCATCGAGCAATAAGGACTAAACCCCACGATGGCCTGGTCAATGTTGCCGGTCCAGACTGCAAGAATGCGTACAAGATGATGATGGCAGCTGGTCCCCAACATCAGCTGTATCCACCCAAGGACATAGGTGGAGGCCAGCAGCCAGAGCTCTGCTCTGGGTACTCCAGGCCACAGAGGCTGCCCAGCTGTGAGCCAGGTCCAAAATCCCCTTACAGAGCTGGTTATGGAGTTATGTTGAGCCCACCTGTATCCAGCACTAAGTTATGTGGAGATGGCTCACATTCGCCCTGTACAGAAACATTGTCCAGCCCAGAGGGCTATCCAAGATCCAATCATTGTGGATTTTCTGGAGCTGGCAGTCCCAGCTCAGCTTCCATTTATGGAAACTCCAGAACTCCTCTTTCTCCACCTAGCATGATGCTCCATGGCTCCCCTGCGAGTCAAGCATCCTGTGCCATGACAGGAAGGACTAGCACACCACTCTCACCCACAGTCACTGCCAAAAGCCCTGTCATGAACATGAACATGTCACGTGGTAACTTCCCCTCTGGTATGGATATGCCTAATGCTGCGTTCCTCCATAAAGTACAGCCTTCTGTCCATCCTGTACCACCACCTCCGTCTGTGCCACCACCATGTGTCCTGCAAAAAAGACAGTTAACATCTGAAAAAGACCCGTTAGGTATACTGGACCCCATCCCTAGCAAGCCAGTCAGTCAACCCCCAACCAACACCCCAAATTTCCAACCTAACATCCACACTCAGGTATCCATGATGAATGTAAACATACCCCCTCCTGCCATTGTCCCCTTGCCAAGCAACTTACCTTTGCCCACGGTAAAGCCTGGGCCGGTAGGCCATGGTGGCCACATACAAAGGACTCAGCAAAGCGGCCCAACTTCCTCTATGTCACCGTCCCCAGTGACATCCCCTGTTCACATAGCAGGGTCCACTCTTCGGGTGGAAGCATCCCCCCATCGCTCACGCTCCTCTTCCACCTCTTCTGACCATGGAAACTTCGCAATGCCATCAGGGCATCAGGCTCCTAGTGGCAACATGAAGGTTCCCCCTCGATCCCCCAGATCTGCAATGGGTTCTCCCAGGCCAGCTATGCCATCCAGTCCCTCCACTATCAAAAATGACTCACTTCACCAATACAGAGACCCCCAGTTGCTTTCTGGAATGGGAAATTCAGTTGGTACCCAGCAGCAAAACTCTACTTACTCTCCTAACTCTTCTTCCTCTTCCTCTTTGCCCACCCCTAGCGCTTCCCAGAAGGGCCACCCAGGACTCCTCGGAATGCCTCTAAACCAGATTCTAAACCAACAGAACGCTGCCTCCTTCCCAGCCAGCAGTCTCTTGTCAGCAGCAGCCAAAGCACAGCTCGCAAATCAAAACAAACACAGCACTGCTAGTGTGGCTGCTGCTGTTGGTATGCTAGGTGGAGAAACAGGTGGTGGAGGTAACGGAGGAGGTGGCGGGCATCCTGGCTCAATCAGCGGCCCTTGTGGCATGGATGGACATAGCACTTCAAATCCCATGCTCCCACCAAACTCCACCATGCTATTGAGCTGCCCTGAGGGTCAAAGTGGTCGAGCAGCACTAAGGGACAAGCTGATGGCCCAGCAGAGGGACCCCATACGCAAAAGAAAGCAGTCATCGGGTAGTACATCTGTTGGCCATGATAGCAGCAGCAACAACAACAACATGGTTTATAACATGCTGAACAAACCTAACATGGCAGGATCTCACTTGCCAGCTCCCAGTGCAGAGCAGATGCGAAAGGTTGTCCGTCTAGGAAACCTTCCGCCAAACACCTCCATGGCCCAGCTCCTCCAGTCCATGAGCAGCCAGAGTTCCCACAACATGGCTGGTAACAACCACCCTCCTGGCCTCAGCTCAGGACCATCTCCTTTAGGAGCTACGCAGCTCCATTACAGTGAGTCCACATCCAAGGTCCCCTGCAGCCCCCAGCAGAACTTTATTGGCCAGCAGAGGCTTCGAGTCCCAGCAGAAGTCATGCAGCACTGTCATAACGCGGATGCTCCTGGAGGTCACCTAGGCTCTCGGCTAGGCCATTTCCCTGACATGATGGCCCAGATTCAGGCTACAGGCTGTGCGCCTGTGGTTACAGGCGGTGGACTTGTTGGTCCCAATGGCATGCCACATGGACGCCCCAACACTAATCCCCCACCACTATCTCATACTGGGCCTCACCCCTCGCAGCATAATCTCCATCATGTTGGAGGGCGTCCTAACATGGTGCTGATGCCGAGTGGAGATGGAAGCTATACAAAGAACATTTCTGACACAGGTAAGAAGCAACTTTTTGAAGCTTTAGTATTTGAACATCTTTCTTCTTTGCAACACGTGTTGCAAGAGTTTACAGTCGTTTCTGATGTGTGTGTACCACTGGAAGCCTCTGATTTGATCATCATCAATTGCGAAAACATTTTATATTGAAATTTTTGTTCAACAAGAAAGAAACATTTCCAAAAAACTGTCTTTTGTACTAGATATAGTAGTATATATTGGATCTTTCTGTGTGGAGTTTGCATGTTCTCCCCGTGAATGCGTGGGTTCCCTCCGGGTACTCCGGCTTCCTCCCACTTCCAAAGACATGCACCTGGGGATAGGTTGATTGGCAACACTAAATTGGCCCTAGTGTGTGAATGTGAGTGTGAATGTTGTCTGTCTATCTGTGTTGGCCCTGCGATGAGGTGGCAACTTGTCCAGGGTGTACCCCGCCTTCCGCCCGATTGTAGCTGAGATAGGCGCCAGCGCCCCCCGCGACCCCGAACGGGAATAAGCGGCAGAAAATGGATGGATGGATGGATATATTTTTTATTGTAAACATTTCAACCAAAATACTTAGGACCTGTTTCATAGAGATTATCTGAACAGTCCTAACTTTCTAAAACTTGTTTAATGCATACTTAATTTTTTTCAATGTAAATACAATGATAACAAGAAAAGCACTTGGAAGAGTGCAGACCTCTACCAGGGCCTACCTCCAAATTGTAAAAAAGTCTTGAATTCAAACCTCTAAAATATAATCACTTGTTCCTTATCTCATTTCTGATATTTACTAAAATTTTAATCAAATGTGGCCATACCTTTTTGAACCTTTGAATCCCTTTATGTCAGGGGTAGGGAACCTATGGCTCTAGAGCCAGATGTGGCTCTTTTGATGACTGCATCTGGCTCTCGGATAAATCTGAGCTGACATTGCGTAACAAGATAAGTAATGATTAATTCCGATGGTAATCACGATGTTAATTATAACGTTTAAAATATAAAACATTCTCATGCATTTTAATCCATCCATCCGTTTTCTACCGCACCTATTCAAGAAATAACAATGTTATTAAAAATAATTACAGACTTATTATACTTAAAAAATGCACACATTTAGTTGTATTCATTGTTAAAAAATATGATATGGCTCTCACGGAAATACATTTTTAAATATTTGGCTTACATGGCTCTCTCAGCCAAAAAGGTTCCCGACCCCTGCTTTATGAAGTAGAAGGACTTAAGTGGGTGTCTATTTTTCTATTCAGATGAGCAAAGTGAGCGTATTACAGTCCCTTCGGGAATTTGCAATGTCGCAATTGCGTCAAAACTGTTGAAAGCCAAATATTTTGCAGTCAACAATAATTTGGCATCCACAGTTGCTTTAATTGTGTGTAGTGGCCTGTGACATCATCATATAACAAATCAGCTATAAGTATCAACATATCTATTTCTTGTTGCATTGTATCGTTTTGCTCTATTTTTCCAGTTGCTGCTTATTTTATTACTACAATGTAACATAGGCTGAACTTTGTCCACCCCTGATTTATTTACATATTTTTCCTGCCCTCCCTGAATGTTGGAACTTAGTTTGACAGATATGTAAACAGTCCTTCAATTCATAGACAAAAAATCTTCTAACTTGAGGTTGTTTATTGTTAGTTCACACACACAAAGTATTGCACTGTAAAACAAAGTACACGAAAGAAAGTGGATTAATATACAGTACACACAATATGCGCACGCAAGTAGGACTTACGGTAAATGGACAATACAGCTTGTTATAAACTGTAAAAAAGCAAAGCAGTTACACAGGATAAAGGTTGGCTTACATGCCAATAGCTTAATGCTAACATACAATGAGCGACCCCATTGACAGGCTAACAAAAACTAGCACCACGCTGAGGAAATAAAAGCGAGCCATATTGAATGTTTGTCATCCATCTGTACAGACGCTTAACAAATGAGGTTTCAACAGAACAAAATGTTCTTAAAATAGCAAATGCATTTCTATACCTCAAACTTTGCTCTGAAGCCTGTTGCTCAGTCTAATTTTAAAACAAATGTAGTCAATGTTTTTTGTAACATGTTTGCCAGAAAATGGTAGCACATCCAGTACATCAGTGCTTCTCAACCTTTTTTCAGTGATTCACCCCCTGTGAACATTTTTTTAATTCAAGTACCCCCTAATCATAGCAAAGCATTTTTGGTTGGAAAAAAAGAGATAAAGATGTCAAGAACAGCACTATGTCATCAGTTTATGATTTATTAAATTGTATAACAGTGCAAAATATTGCTCATTTGTAGTGGTCTTTCTTGAACTATTTGGAATAAAAGATATAAAAATAACTAAAAAACTTGTTGAAAAATAAACAAGTAATTAAATTACAAATAAAGATTTCCACACATAGAAGTAATCATCAACTTAAAGTGCCCTCTTTGGGAATTGTAATAGAGATCCATCTGGATTCATCAACTTCGTTCTAAACATTTCTTCACAAAAAAATAAATCTTTAACATCAATATTTATCATACTTGCCAACCTTGAGACCTCCGATTTCGGGAGATGGAGGGCGTGGTTGGGGGCGGGGGCTGTGGTTGGGG
Source organism: Nerophis ophidion (assembly GCF_033978795.1). Classification (NCBI taxonomy): domain Eukaryota; kingdom Metazoa; phylum Chordata; class Actinopteri; order Syngnathiformes; family Syngnathidae; genus Nerophis; species Nerophis ophidion. The sequence goes on from NC_084637.1 coordinate 4,247,062, forward strand.
GCGTGGTTAAGAGGGGAGAAGTATATTTACAGCTGTTGTGTGCGCAGTTGTGCACTGCACTTTCTAAAAGCTGTAGATGTTATTGTCACATTTGCATGATTGATTGATTGATTGAAACTTTTATTAGTGGATTGCACAGTACAGTACATATTCCGTACAATTGACCACTAAATGGTAACACCCCAATAAGTTTTTCAACTTATTTAAGTCGGGGTCCACGTTAATCAATTCATGGTACAAATATATACTATCAGCATAATACAGTCATCACACAAGATAATCATCATAGTATATACATTGAATTATTTACATTATTTACAATCGCGGGGTGGGATGTGGAGCTTTGGTTGATATCAGTACTTCAGTCATCAACAATTGCATCAACAGAGAAATGGACATTGAAACAGTGTAGGTCTTACTAAGTAGGATATGTACAGCGAGCAGAGAACATAGTGAGTTCAGATAGTATAAGAACAAGTATATACATTAGAAATACATTCGATTATTTACATTAGGTTATTTACAATCCGGGGAGACGGGATGTGAATGGAGGAGGATTAGTTAAGGGTTGAAGTTGCCTGAAGGTGTTGTGGTGCATGTAGAGTAGATGGCAGTATTGTCATGTTTAAGAGTGTCACATGCTGTTTACGGCAGACGAACCTCCTTACGGTAGACATAAATGTGACTGCTGTTGTTGTGTGTTGTTACTGCACTGGGAGGACGTTAATGAAACTGCCTAACAATAAACCAACATAAGAAACCAATAACGCACCCTCGAGCATTCTACAGTTATAACGTCATTGGGCAGACACGCTCTTTATACACGTCACTCAGGTCCGTATGGAGCTGGAGGGGGCGTGGCCTCCAGCGCCGCATGAATTTCGGGAGAAAATTTTGTCCTGGGAGGTTTTCGGGAAAGGCGCTGAATTTCAGGAGTCTCCTGGAAAATCCAGGAGGGTTGGCAAGTATGATATTTATGGAACATGTCCACAAACAAATCTAGCTGTCAACACTGAATATTGCATTGTTGCATTTCTTTTCACAGTTTATGAACTTACATTCATATTTTGTTGAAATATTATTCAATTCATATATTTATAAAGGATTTTTGAATTGTTGCTATTTTTAAAATATTTTAAAAAAAATTCACGTACCCCCTGGCATACCTTCAAGGACCCCAGGGGTACGCGTGCCCCCATTTGAGAACCACTGCAGTATGTCACCTGAAAGGTGAAGTGTTGCCTTACTCAGTTTCTGTATTACAAAATTGTAAAAAAAAAAAAAAAAGTTTCCCCCAAAATTATTTACTTATTGCACACTCTGGATTAGCTAGATTTTGCTACTTTCTTGTTGTCCTGCAATTTTTAGTTCCAACAATATTAACCCATATGAAGATACCACATGTTGTTCTTATGGAATATGTAGCATAGTAGAGATTCATTAATATATTTGTGATGATTTGTAGCAGAAAGAAAAAACCTGATCTGAACAACATACGCGCTCCGAATCGTGTCAAGTCAACCGAACGGTTCTGATTTTTTTCATAAATTGTTCCTGTCACGAAAGACCCTAAATAGTGGAAGTCAAGCCTTTTATTAAGGCCAGTATGTTTCTTTGAATGGCTGAGTGTCTGTGACTACTTCTCTATTACAGTTTGTGGTGTGGGTGAGTGCGTGTGTATGCTTGCGCACACCCTTCACACATGGTTTGTGTCTAATGAGTGAGGGTACATTTATTTTGAAGTAACTTAAAAGAGCTCAGTCTTTTCTCCCTAACTGTTGAAATACTAGATAAGTTTATGTATTCATTGTGCATTTGCTTGTCCTCGTATGGTTTATAATGAAGATGGTATCTCCAAGGTCTGCTGCAGGCCATCTGTTCTTATCACCAAAAGCCTCATTTTCTCAGTTTTTCTGAATTCAGGTGGTCCTTTTAAACCGGGGCAATAGTGTAAAGTTTGTTGCTTGCGAAAGGCATGCGGAAGACTCCTACCATCATGTATTACACAAAATGACCATTAGAAATTACATGTTTCTTAATAGTGTACGTTTTTCCTAATTATATTTTTAACCTATGATCCTAAATTTTGAAAGTGAAATAATCAAGCAGAGTATTTGTCCAGGAGTATTCGCTGGTGAAGATTGCGGCTTTATTTTTTACATAAATTCAGTCAATGCTTAACACTCTTCTTTCTTTTCACCATGGCAACGCTCTGCCATCAAAAAGTCAACAGAGACAATATAATCTCCATAGATAATTATCACTCTTATGTTTAAAAGTGCTCCAATGCTAAAACATTTGGGTAATAAATGTATTTTATCAAATAGCAGATATAATCTTGCTCCTGGAGGGCTTTTTAGACGTGCCTTCTTAGTCTATAGCCTTTTACCATCTGTTTCTAGAGGGTGCAATTGCAGACACCGACAAATACCCAGAAGTTCATTGTAAACCCCCAGCCTCAGACACCCCTGCTACCTAACTGACCAGCCCACATCCCCCAGCAGGCTAAAACACATCGCCTGACCCACACAAACCCCCTCAATCCACGGAGCCCACTCCCCCAACAAGCTTTCTGGCAGCCGACAGCACCACCAATCATCACTCGGTTCCCATGGCAACATCCCCTGGCAACAGTCGTCACTATATCATAGCAGTAGAGGAGGATGAGGAAAGGTTGGGGGAGGGGTCCCTCAGTGTCGTGGCTCAGAGCGTTGGGGAGCAAGAAAGAAAGGAGGAAAAAAAAATGAACACACACAGCTGCCCTTCAGCTACACAGCATCACACCAGCTGCTCTGGTCACCACACACACTCACACACTTATGCCTGCACACACACGCTTGTCTGCTCCGGCTTTGTCTCCGTTACACTGCTGCTCTGTTAGGTTCATTCATACATGCGGTTTTTGCCTCTTCTTACAACTTGTACGGTGCATGTGTTGGAGCAGAAAGGACACTACCTTTTCCTAAAATACAGAAAATAAAGTCCGAAAGATTAAATTGTCCTCGTATGGATGTGAACCAAATTATTTTTGAGTGAAACTTTTGCCTCAAACTAAGAGTGGGATTGCTTCACAACGTTTGATTTGACATACTTTGTCCTTATTACTCTGCAGGAAACCCTTCTATTGGCCTCAGTGCAGGCAGCATGCAGTCTCACATCAATACTGGTGGACGACAGATGTACCAGAAGCAGCTTCACCAGGTCATGCAGCAGGGCGGGGCCTCCCATGGGACCTCCCACCCAGCCTACCAGGGTCAGCAGCACTTTACTGAAGCCCCACCTTATGCAGACAACAGCCACGCTAATGTTGACTCAATGGTGTGCCACTACCAGAATTACCAGGTGGGATAATTGAATCGCATTTGAGATCTGCGCCACATGTGGAAGTGTTCATAACAAATGTTATTTTGTGACTTTGCTGTTGTTTACAGCAGGGGATGGTGCCGCATCCTCAGTTTAGCGAGGGGCAACCACGCCAGGGCGAAGGATTGCGAACAGGAACACTCGGGTCTGACAGAGGACCCGGCAGAGGTTCGGAGTCTGTGGATGCCATCTATAAAGCTGTAGTGGATGCCGCCAGTAAAGGGATGCACGTCACCATCACCACCACAGTAAGTGGGACCACACAGTCGAGCCCCGTGCCTGCCCTCAGCGCCATGAGTGCCTTCACTGCCTCCATTGGGGAGCCTGTCAATCTCCCCCAGGTGGTCAGTGCAGTTCTGCATGGGGAAGGGGACATTTTACCTCAACAAGCCAGAACACGGCAGGTGCGCCCAGTTGGAGGCCAGAAGAATATGGATCTCGGGAAGAGAACGCCAGACCGGCCAGATGCCAAGGACTACTTCCGGTCCCATGGCTGTGGAACTCCCAGAGTGCAGTGGGAGGGGGAAATTCATCATGGTGGCAGCTTCGACACACGCAGCAACAACAGCGTCTGGGGTAGTGAGGAGTTCCTGGAGTGCTCCACCCAGGTGAGGAGTAGTCCCTGCATGGAGCGACCCACAAGCTTACCGCCCGGCCCACCCTGCCCTATCGACGGCTCCATTGACCACAATGTGGCCTTGGGTCACGGCAAGACCTTTCTCGACGATAATTACCGCTTTAACAACTGCAACCGGACACACAGCAACTACAAGGAGCGTCTTGAGCAGACGGTGGAGCGTTGTGTTCACATCAATGGCACAACCTCGCTCTTCAACACCCGGGGTTATGGAGACGTTTTTGGGCCGCCTCGACAGGAACTTACAGGTGATGACCAGTCTCCCAGCTCGTCCACGAGCTTGGAAGGACCTCTAGCCAGCGCCAAAGACTACAGCCACTATAACGGCCAGTTCAACGGGATGGCGCCCAGCCCCTCGGACACCAAGAGCCTGAGTAGCGAGGAAGACCTGCGGCAGCCGGACTCACCTTCCTCAGAGCTGCTTCACTACCGGTCCAGAACCTTCAATATGGGAGAACTGGTGTGGGGCCAGTTGAAAGGCTTCCCACCCTGGCCAGCCAAGCTGGCAGGGGATGAACAGATGCACAACGCTGCCATGCAACTGCGGGAGCAGGCCAAGGTGAGACGCCACACTGCAGTATGATAACAGTGGGATTTCTGATATTCTTTCATATCAAAACAGCTACAACTTTCCCTATTCATCAGTTTTGATCTTTTCTCTACGCAATGTTCTGATTACCCTGAAGTCCTGACGTTGAGACTTAAAACGAGGTCACATAATAATGCTGTTGTCTAGCTGGAAGCCACCAGGATCACATCTTTTTTTCTTGCAATTGATTTTCTTTTCTTGAGAAGTCCAACCCATATTTTTTATTTTATTGTTCTTCGGTCAATGGTCAACAAAACAAACAAACAAACAGTTGTACATTCATAGATTGAAAATGAAAATGTTGCCGACCGAAAGGGTTTAGGCTGATGTTGAACACTTATTGCGGCTAACCCTATAAACAATGTCAAGTACAAAATGAACTTCCGAAAATGATGAAATGTCCTTTGCACAACATATTATGGATACACATTATACACAATATACACAGTAGAGACGTGTGAAATATATCCTTGCACACGTATTAAACCTTTGCACCAATTATATACTATATATACAAACAATTATACTTCCATTATTATTTATATCCCACGTTTAGTTTTTAATTTAATATAACGATAGAAAGTTGTGAATGAAGTGAATTATATTTATATAGCACTTTTCTCTGGTGACTTAAAGCGCTTTTACATAGTGAAACCCAGTATCTAAGTTACATTCAAACCAGTGTGGGTGGCCCTGGGAGAAAGTGGGTAAAGTGTCTTGCCCGAGGACACAATGGCAGTGACTAGGATGGGGAATGCGGGAATCGAACCTGGTACCCTCAAGTTATGGGCACGGCCACTCTACCAACCGGAGCTATGCACAACTGAAATAGTCTTGTTTGCCAATAGAGAGCAGGTCAGGCAATAGCACTCAAAGGCAGGCGTGAAGCTGCTACAGGAAAACACCAACAAAACGGGAAGGGCCACCAAAATAACAGCGCAAGACAGGAACTAAAACAACAACAAACCCAAAATAAAGCACGACAACCTTGTGGAGTTTCATTTTTTTTTTACTTTTTCTGCTTTTTTAAAGAAAATAAATGTGCCTTGGCTCAAAAAAGGTTGAAAAAAGACTGGTGTAGACCACAGGGGAAGTGTTCTAAAAGTAGAAGTAAATCATAATATGAGCCATCGCTCTTCATTGGTTTATTATTATTATTGAGATTATTAAGAAATTTATTCAAGTTGCATACAATATGGATTATGGAACAAGAATTCAGCACAGCGTTCCAAAAGAGGACATTTAAGAACTGAGCGTTGTTTTTTTTCAATGGAAAAATAACAAAAATTTCACATAAAACTATTTGCTCTCACCACATTAACCGTTATTAACAGCACTGTCATATAAAGTACACGCAATGTTCATAACAAAATGTAAAATAACGACATTGTTACTAACGCTGTTAGTTTTTCTAGTAACGAGAAATCAAATTACTTTTCTGTACGTTACAACGCCATTATTTATACTTTTGATGTAACGTGTCTTGTCATTTTTGAGTAGAGGACCACTTTAGAGTCCCCAAAATATTTTTTCAATATGTTAACAGATATATAGATTGTATAGAGAATAATTGTAGTTTTACATGCAGAACAATGTGAAATACATATAAATGAGGAATTAAAATGGATACATTGACATTTAAGGCAGAAAGGGAGGGTGGAGCCACCTTCCTATTTTGCTAATAGTTCTTAAATTCAATAATGTTTCTCACCTTTATAAGTGCTAGCACTCACAACTTTCTTTGGTCCTATGGTAGCTCATTTTGCAGCTGAACTATATAAAAAAATACATAAACTGAGTCAACAACGCGTGGAATACTTTGTTTGGGCAATTGATTCCGTTGAATGTTTGTGGGCAAACTAACTTGTTTTTTTTTTAACGAATGATGTTTGGCTGTACATGACCTTCTGGCAGAAATTTATGCAAAAAGAAGGGTTTCGAAATTTGGGGAACTACTGCATTTCTGTTATTCTTCCATAAAAAAAAATTTGCCAAAACAGTTAAAGATGAAGAAATTATAAAAAAGGTCAAAGAGAACAATTATAGATGTCTTCACTTGTGTCTTTCCAGATGGAGCCGGAGAAGCTAAAAACTTTAACACATGATTTGGAGGCACTTGACCGAGCAGCCAAAAGAGGCCTAAAGTGAGTACAATCGCACACTCGCAGGGACACATGGAAGGTGACAGTAGCTGTGTCTAAATTTGCAAGCAGAAATATAAATCCATCATGAACTACTAATAGGGAATAACAGCTTTAAAACTCTCGTCAACACCTGACACATCTCCATGATCGGTCGGTTCTAACCGCAGGAAAATCAGACGGTGCCGGTAGCTTGAAAATAAGGTAAAGGACCAAGAGAACCCAAAAATGATTCGACATTCTTCTCTTAAGTTTTTCATGACTCAACTAAGCAGCAGATATGTGACATAAATGTAAGGGTGGGGACAACAGAAGTAGCCATCCTTGCCAACCCTCCCGATTTTTACGGGAGACTCCCGATTCTAGCTGAGATAGGCGCCAGCGACCCCAAAAGGGAATAAGCGGTAGGAAATGGATGGATGGACTCCCGGATTTCAGTGCCCCTCCCGAAAATCTCCCGGGGCAACCATTCACCCAAATTTCTCCTGATTTCCTTCCGGACAACAATATTGGGGGCATGCCTTAAAGGGGAACATTATCACAATTTCAAAAGGGTTAAAAACAATAAAAATCAGTTCCCAGTGGCTTGTTGTATTTCTTGAAGTTTTTTTCAAAATTTTACCGGTCTCGAAATATCCCTAAATAAAGCTTTAAAGTGCCTTATTTTCACTCTCTGCGAAGACACTGGCAATTTCCCTGTGACGTCATACAGTGCTGCCAATGTAAACAAACAATGGGAATACCACAGCAAGATATAGCGACATTAGCTCGGATTCAAACTCGGATTTCAGCGACTTAAGCGATTCAACAGATTACGCATGTATTGAAGCAGATGGTTGGAGTATGAAAGTATTGAAGAAGAAACTGAAGCTATTTAGCGAATTCATAGTCATAGCATGGCCGAATAGCTGCGTTAGCATCGCCGGTAAAATGTGCGGACCAAGCGATCAGGACTTTCGCATCTTTTGACACTGGAGCAACTTAAATCCGTCGATTGGTAAGTGTTTTTTTCGCATTAAATGTGGGTGGAAGGAAACGTAATATAGTTGCAAATGCATCTACAGGTTATCCATACATCTCTGTGCCATGTCTGCTTTAGCACCGCCAGTAAATAGCATGTTAGCATCGATTAGCGTAGCATGTTAGCATCGATTAGCTGGCAGTCAACATCAACAAAACTCACCTTTGTGATTTCGTTGACTATCGTTGCAAATGCATCTGCAGGTTATCCATACATTTCTGTGCCATGTCTGCCTTAGCATCGCCGGTCAAATGTGGAGACACTCTGGCACATTCAATGGGGGTCTGGCGGCAGACACTTTCGCATCTTCGGGCCAGTGGTGCAACTTGAATCCCTCCCTGTTAGTGTTGTTACACCCTCCGACAACACACCGTCGAGGCATGATGTCTCCAAGGTTCCAAAAAATAGTCTAAAAAACGGAAAATAACAGAGCTGAGACCCGGTGTTTGTAATGTGTTGAAAATGAAAATACCTCGGCGACGTCACATTCTGACGTCATCGCCTCCAGCGCGATAAACAGAAAGGCGTTTAATTCGCCAAAATTCACCCACTTAGAATCCGGAAATCGGTTAAATTTTTTTTATTTTTTCTGCACCATCAAGGTATATATTGACGCTTACACAGGTCTGGTGATAATGTTCCCCTTTAAAGGCACTCTACACGTCCTGTACAACCTGTCGTCACGTCCGCGTTTCCTCCATACAAACAGCGTGGCAGCCCAGTCACATAATATATGCAGCTTCTACACACACATGTGAGAATGCAATCTATACTTGGTCAACAGCCATACAGGTCACACTGAGGGTGGCCGTATAAACAACTTTAACACTGTTACAAGTGTGCGCCACACTGTGAACCCACACCAAACAAGAATGACAAACACATTTCGGGAGAACATCCCCACCGTAACAAAACATAAACACAAATACCCAGAACCCTTTGCAGCACTAACTCTTCCGGGACGCTACAAAATACACCCCCCGCTACCACCAAACCCCACCCACCTCAACAGCGTCCGACGCTTAACCGTCCCAATTCATATCGCTGCTGTAGGACTCTCGCCAGCACCCCACACTTTGTTGACCGCATGGACTGGGTTTTTGATAAGTGAGACACAGCTACAGTTTCCGTCGAACTTGTACAGATCCCACTAGATTTGCTGAGATGTCACTGATCATACATAAATGTTTGTTCACTAGGCCGGGGAAACTGAATAATCACTTGGAAGCTGCTATCCACGAGGCCATGAGTGAGCTGGATAAGATGTCGACTGTGAGTCCAATAAGTGAACACCTGTGTTGCCTTTCATTCGCCCACATTCATGTTCTTCTCCGCCACCAGATCCCGCCAAGAGATAGGCCAATGAAGGCGCCTAAGCCCAAGAGGAGGAAGATCTCCAGATAACAATGATTGTGTTGTGGTCCTCAAAACCTCCGGAGGTGCCTCGCTGACGTCTGAGCTGTCCCAGGTGCTACACATGGACGCCGCGTGTTCCCTCGCCCCTCCATGACATCATCGACTTGACTCACTGACTCAAGGTGCTGGAACTTCCAATCACCGGTGCAGTTTTAACTGTAGAAAGTGAACAAATTGAGAGAACCATCGTGAAAAGGTTGCAATTGATCTACAGCTCACTGAACTATTTTTTTTTTTTTTTTTTTGTATAAAATAGTAAAAACAGAAAAAAACCTGAGCATTACCTTACATATTTAAGAAAAATAGACAGTCCAAATATTTCTGATACATTTTCATTATGTAAATAGGTAATCCTGAAATGTAAAATTATGAAGAAATGTATGTAAATATTGTAAATGTAATGTACAAGCGTACTTAATGCACATTTTATCTTTTGTTGTACAAAAACAAAGCAGAAGTGTACCAATGTCTTGGTTTCTATTCAGACGTGCGATTGCATAGGACCGCACGTGAGCGATAAATACTGAAAACGGCTTTTATATGACAAACAGTAAGACGGTTGCTTTGAGTTTGTTTTTGTACACGTGCAGCAGAAAAACGTTCTCAGTTACTTCTTACCAGAAAGTGTTCATTGGAAAAAAAAAAAAAGACAGAATGAACTTTACCAGCAGAGAGTGTTCATGTTGGTAAATCTTCATCGCAGAGCATACAATTGCCATCGTCATTGTGATGACATTGATTTGTTTTGCATTTTGGATTTGTTTTTTTTGGTTTGGTTTGGTTGAATTCCACAAATTGTTAGAAGAACCCAAGCTGGAAAAGCTTAGCAGGTTGTTCCATCATTTAGAACCTTTGTCAGACCCTCCAGGATTTTGTGACGTTGCAATCGTGCCAATTCAACCAATCCCCTCTAATAATTTGCAGCCTCTCAAATTTGTCAAATTCCCGCAGTTTCTCTGCACCTTTTGGCTAATCGATCGAACAAATGTGCGCCTGCGATTGCCCCGCTTGCTCCACCCATATCCTCACGTCCTTGTTTACGTTGACAGATATCCATGTGTCATCTGTTATCGGCTTTCATTTAGCAACACAAATCACCACTTGAAATCGCTTTCAACAGTTACCCAATGTTCTCAATAAGTTTACCCCCAAACAAATGTTTATGATCGATAAGCACTTTTTAACTGGCAACATTGGCATAACTCATCTTTCAAAATAAAAGCACGCCAGGAAAATAACAGTTGCACAACAGTCAAATATTTCAAAATAGCAGCAGATGGAACACGTAACAGCCAGCAAATGTGTTGCCAGTAGAAAGATTGTGGTCCTGTAAAGCAGTGATTCTCAACCTTTTTTCAGTGATGTACCCCCTGTGAAATTGTTTTTAATTCAAGTACCCCCTAATCAGAGCAAAGCATTTTTGGTTGAAAAAAAAAGAGATAAAGAAGTAAAATGCAGCACTGTGTCATCAGTTTCTGATTTATTAAATTGTATAACAGTGCAAAATATTGCTTATTTGTAGTGGTCTTTCTTGAACTATTTGGAAAAAAAGATGTAAAAAAAAAATAAAAACTTGTTGAAAAATAAACAAGTGATTCAAATATAAATAAATATTTCTACACATAGAAGTAATCATCAACTTAAAGTGCCCTCTATGGGGATTGTAATAGAGATCCATCTGGATTCATCAACTTAATTCCAAACATTTCTTCACAAAAAAAGAAATCTTTAACATCAATATTTATGGAACATGTCCACAAACAAATCTAGCTGTCAACACTGAATATTGCATTGTTGCATTTCTTTCACAGTTTATGAACTTACATTCATATTTTGTTGAAGTATTATTCAATAAATATATTTATAAAGGATTTTTGAACTGTTGATATTTTTAGAATATTTAAAAAAAATTTACATACCCCTTGGCATACCTTCAAGTACCCCCAGGGGTACGCATACCCCCATTTGAGAACCACTGCTGTAAAGCACACAAACATTATAAGATGTGCAGTAGCTGACTGAAGCTGAGCAGTATGCCTGCTTTACCAACTTACTCACTGAGATAACAATTCCCCCTGGTGGTAAAATGGAGGTACAACTCTCAAAATAAATGCTTATTTGTCAAATTATGGCGGCTCTTCAATAAATATGCAATACTTAAAGTGACCATGTGACTCAGTTACATAGAACACTTAAACCCTCGGTTAAAAAGCAGTGCAGCCGCTACCTCCCAATAATAAAGTATCTTTAAAAACATATTTTGAATCCAAACTGTGATCCTGATCACCCCCAAAATGGAATCGCTTATTCCTTATCCAATTTCTGGTATTTCCTGAAAGTTGGAACACAAAATTTTTGAGCTATGGTTTTAACTGACAGACAGACAAACCCCAACCAATCAAGGGATAACTGAAACTACTTGGTTTTGTTTGTCTGTTGCTTCTAAACAGGCTATAAGAGGGTTCACTCTTTGCATCGCTCGTAGCACTTGGGCGTGTTTCTTTTCTAGAGGCCTGAAATCTAAACGGAGTGAACCCTTTTGTTAGTTTTCCACTCTTTGTCTCAATGGGTGGAGGCGGGGACGTTAGAAGACACACAGAAAAGTTCAGCCTTGTAATGTAAACATAAGGTAACATAGTAGAAATAATCAGGATCACCCTAAAACGTAATCATGGGTCCCTTAACAGAATAGAATAGAATAGATCTTTATTTTCATTGTACAACAAAATCGTAAGCAAAAACTAATTTAGTGCAAATTCATAATAATACATAAAAATAGCAAGCACACAACTCACATTCTTGTTCTGTGTTCAGCGACACTATTGTTCTCGGGTAAAAGGTGTTCTTAAATCTGTTTGTCCGGCATTTTATCGTCCTCTATCGCCTCCATATCTCCATTAACCTTCATTTATGTAATTTCCTAAAAGTCTCGTCAAAATCCACCCATAACTTTTTGACGATTGTCGCTAAATAACTGTAACTTGACGATTACATGCAGACATGGATACATTTGTAGCCATCCTCTCTGAAAGAAAGAAAAATGGGAAAACACATAATGGTTACACAAAAACTAGAAACTGACGTAAGTAGTTGCTTCAAAAAATTGAAATTTCAAAAACAAAAATTAACAAGCTACAATGTCTCATCAGCTTCATGTTCACTGATGCCTAAATGAAGCATTGATAACCTTTAAAAAATAGGATTATCAAGGCATTTTGGAGTAAAAGTAAAAGCTTGGTCTCAGTGGCAGGTTAAGAGTCCTCCAATTGGACACTGACCAAAAACACTGAAGAATGCCTAAGGGTCAAAAAAGTCCTGTCATTTTTGTGCGTCTTTCCTTCTTTGGCATAAACCCACCAATAATTTCAAGCACGTGTGTAACAACTTCGCAAAATCACAATCCTATGTAATGGACTTGAGAGAAATGGGTCTTAAAGCCGCGCAAAATCTGGCGTTTTAGGCTGCAACATTTACAAAAATTCCTGTGAAATCCTGGAGGGTTCTTGCTTTTTTTGTCATTGGAATGTCATCTTTTTTCCCCTTCGTGACTGTCATGTCGTCAGTTGACGTTAAGATGATCAAGAGTGACGCTCCAGAGGGGTGAACCATTCTCACATTTTAGAGGCCTTCTGTTTTGTCTTTTATTTTGTGCTTGTTGTAAATTATTTCTGTACAGTTCTTCATATTTATTTTAAGCTTTACAAATGTGCTAGATGGCAATAACACTACCAAGAGTTGAAAACTCAAGCCTTATATATGTATATGTATGTTTTGTTTTAACAGAAGACCAGATTACTTATTCAGTCATCGGGGCATATTTCCCTTTTTATTTAAGAACTTAACAGAAAACACTTTGACAGCGAGGCTACTTGTTTTTGTTCCACAATGTCTTATTTATGAAAGTGCTCCTGTGAGAAGGCGGGACCGCTGCCTATGTTGGTAATAAATGACGTTTTTACACTACTCGCTCCGAAGGAGACGTCGTGACTTGTTGAGTCAGATTGCGAGCAACGAGCTGAAGTCGTACAGAATGAAACGAGTGCAATAAACCAATGAGTGGAGATCAACAGTTCACCTCTAACAAAGCTGCTTCAGATGCTCACAAGAGCCATCATGTCATTTCCATACAGTAACCAAAGTACCTTTGCCGGTACTTTCACGCTAAACCTCTCGTTACTTGACCTTTTCTTTGTCTGTTTATGCTTCCACACCTGTACTTCCGCTCCAACCAGATGTTTGTCCCTTTTCTCGAACAAATCTGCACCGAGGAGCCTTGAGGTCCGGCTGAATCACAGCAACCATGCACGCGCTGTCAGCAATCGTACTGTACGAGACGTCCTGGGCAACTTGAAGACATTTGGTAGCAGCAATGAAGGTCAATCTCTCACTCGAGCGAAAGCTAAACGTCGTCAAAAGTTGTGCTTTACAGATGCTTGCACTGTACTCGATGGGGAGGAAATAGTCCAGCTGTGGACACAAAGCTTTTTGGGTAAAGTTCATTCTGCCTCCGGGTGTGTTTGTGTGGTGACCTGCTCTGTTTGCTGCCTTTGACTGTGTGTTGAGCTCTACTTTTTTTTTTTTGTCCTTTTCTTTCAATTGTCCTCTTCCAAATTTTTATCATCAGTATTTTTATTTTTCAAGCTGTGAGTATATATTTCCTCACTAATATATGCTTAACAGATGAGACTTGCGTGAAGTATGACGTGCACTTGGTGGCTCCTCTTTCTTTCGGCATTAACGTGAGCTAGATATACATAGTTTGTCTGGAGTCCACTATGTTGATATTTTTGGGACTTTTTTTTTTTTTTAATGGTTTGATGTAAACAGCGTTCTTTTTTTTTTTGTTGTAAATATTGTGCGACATTACAGGTCATGCAGTGGTGTAACATTTTGGAACAATGTTGCACAGATGTTTTAAGATATTAAAAACCTGGTCACTCTTACTTGAACAAGCTGATTGTTTTCTGCTTTTTTTTTTCGTGGTGTTCATTTCTAAAAGACTGCAAGTGAAATGTCAAAAAGTAGAGCGCTGTTGTCAAGCCAACTATATAAATGTCCTTATAAGAACTTCCGGCCTGAACGGAAGCGGCTGTGACGTGTCAGTCACGTGACTTGCACGCTATGGCGGCATCAACATGGCAGTGTAGCAGGTAAGCTAAAGCTAATCGTGTTTCCACTACGTATTACTTTAAACCTGTTTAACAATCCCAATTGCTTCGAAAGCGGTATACAAGTATAACCAATTTACCTTTGATAGCATATCAAACGTTACAGTTACACCGTTTTACTGAATACGAATAATATAAGTTATGAAAATATCGCTTGTCGGCGTTTTACCCTTAAAATTGCACCTGTTTCGAAAAGTAGCAATTAAACCACTCCAAAAATTGAAGTAACGTATTATTTGTTAAATTCTAAGCACATTTTTGGTAATAAACATAATTGTAAAGTATGTTTGAAATGTTTACCACAAACCGCCAATGTAATTGACCTGTTTATGTTAAATCAGGGGTGTCCAAACTTTTTCCACTGAGGGCCTCACACGGAAAAATTAAACCATGCGGGGACCGTTTTGATATTTTTTATTTTCAAACCATAAACATTTTTTTATGGTTTACCTTTAGGACTCCAAGGGACCATAAAGGGTCTCTGTCACTAAAATGTTAAAAATAAGTCAAATTATTATTTTCATTTTTTATGTAACGCTTACAATAAATCTCTATATCATCTTCAGGTTGACATAAAGTTAAAAAAAAAGGTTTTATGCCTTTTTAGTCAAAGACAACTTAGTTTTTTATAGTAAAACTGAACTATGCAGTTTTTACCCTATTGGCCAAAACATTCAAACATTGATCTGAACTATAATTGAAGCCCTAAAAAGAGCAATAATGCAGGACACCATTGTTTTATATGTATTATTATTTCTGAGTAATCACAGTGAAAAAATAAATAAAATCCTACTAAATATCTTTGGGATCCAAAAGGTGTCACTGATAAAGTGACACATTTTTATTATTATTTGTTTTACTTTCAACACTTAAGTTACAAGATCAACTTCAGATATATCTGTGGATTTTACGTTTGAACTATTATTTTGTTGGTTTTATGCTCTTTTGTCAAAGAAAACACTTTTTATATGGCAACCACATAGTATATGCACATAATATTTTCCACATAAAACATTATAAAGTGAACAATTTGAAGTAATTGGAGCCTTAAATAGGTCAATAATTCATTATTGGCAATAAGAGCAAAATAAAGAAAAACAAACAGCCTGCATGGCAGCTTTGTGTCAACATTGCAACTTTTCCCCGTTAGATTTCACCTCATTCTACTTTTTTTAATGTTTTTTTTTTTATTTATTTTTGCAATGGCATCTCCAGAATGTGTGGCAGGCCAACAATTAGCTGCAAATGGCCCCCGGGCCGCACTTTGGACACCCCTGCGTTAAATAGTTGTATTTAAAATAAATTAAAAAAAGTATATTTTTAAAAACATTTACAAAAACCAAAATATCTGGGTTCTTATGGGTTAACTATATTATTGATTAAAAAAATATTTCACACATTCACTTATAAACGTGAATATTACCGTGAATGGAAAATATCTTTTATATTCTTTTACATTTCGCGTGACTTGTTATTGTTCAAATAGCAGCGTATAAATCACTTTAGCACCATCTAGTGGTAGTTGTGTGAATGACACAACATTCATAATTCACCTACAAGTGAATTTTGATGCAACAAGGGGGCAAAGTAAATATTTGACTATTTAAATAAAAAAGCGTGGAATATTTGTAATATATATGCATGTTTTTAAACTGAGCTTTCACTAAAGGGGCAATATGAATAATACAAATTAAATGCATGTTTATTTATACAATGTTAACTTGACACCAAGAAGGACAAACTTAGATAGATAGATAGATAGTACTTTATTGATTCCTTCAGGAGAGTTCCTTCAGGAAAATTAAAATTCCAGCAGCAGTGTACAGAGTTGAGATCAATTAAAAAAAAAAAGTAAAAAGTAAATAATGGGGGTTTAGAAGGAACCAAAATAGAGAAATATTACAAAAAGAATAAAAACAATGGGAATAACAATATAACAGTAAAATAAGAATATAACAAGACAAAGTAGGCAGTAGTGACCATGTTATGAAAACGTATTGCACTGTTATTGTTTTGCATCCCCTGTCATCCTAATACCCCCCGTCCCCTTAAAGGCCTACTGAAAGCCACTACTAGCGACCACGCAGTCTGATAGTTTATATATCAATGATGAAATATTAACATTGCAACACATGCCATTACGGCCTTTTTAGTTTACAAAATTAAAATTTTAAATTTCCCGGGAGTTTCGTCTTCGAAACGTCGTGTAATGATGACGTGTACGCAAGGGTTTTTAGGAAGTATGAGCGCTGCACACACACACAGCTAAAAGTCGTCTGCTTTAACGGCATAATTGTACAGATTTTTGGACATCTGTGTTGCTGAATCTTTTGCAATTTGTTTCAATATTGGAGAAGTCACAGTAGAAAGATGGAGTTGGGAAGCTTTAACCTTTAGAATAGAATAGAATGAACTTTATTGTCATATTTGCATATAACGAGATTAAAGACTCCAACTTAAGGTGCGGTAGTGGGAACAAATATGGGGTGAAATAAATGACATGAGGTAAAAAGGAAAAAACTAACAATTGAAATAAACAGACTACTATCCAATAAAAATAATAAGCAATTCTGTACAATATACAAAACACTATAGAAGTACAAAATACAAATACTGTACAATATACAGACCAAGACAGGAGTACCAAAGTAATAAATAATCAGTGACGGACGTATTGCACTGGAAGGGTAGTATTGCACAGTAGGGTATGATATTGTATAGGGGTGAATTATTATTATTATTATAAGTTAGAGTTCAACATGGTGACAGCTTTGGGAAAGAAGCTGTCGCTGAGCCTGTTTATTCTGGCTCTGATGCACCTGTAGCGCCTGCCTCATGGTAGCAGGTCGAACAGGTGGAAGCCAGGGTGTGTGCTGTCTTTGGTAATGCTTTTTGCTTTCTTGAGGCAACGGGAGTCGTGTAAGTCCTTCAGGGAGGGCAGGGGACAGCCGATGATTTTTTTGTGCCGACTTTATGACCCTCTGAATTTTGCCTGTTTGTCTGTTTCAGTGCAGCTGGCGTACCTTTAGCCACACAAACACACGGTGATTCCTTGTTTAAAATTCCTGGATCAGAGCGCGGTCAAGCCAACATGGATCCCGACCAAAGATCAACCAGCAGGATTTGGTGAGAAAATTGTGGTTAAAAAGTCGCTTCTTACCGGAGAAAAGCTGAGCTTGTGCCGTCCATAGCTGCCGTCGACTCCCCTGAGACCCTGCGCGTCAGGACACCCGTGGAGACACCCTTCCGACTATCAGGTACTATTAAACTCACTAAAACACTAGCAACACAATAGAAAGATAAGGGATTTCCATGAATTAACCTAGTAAATATGTCTAAAAACATCGGAATCCGTACCAATGCAATCGCGTTTTTTTTTCTAGTCTGTCGCTATCAATATCCTCAAACACAAATCTTTCATCCTCGCTCAAATTAATGGGGAAGTTGTTTTCTTGGTCCGAATAGCACGTTTTGTTAGAGGCTCTCATTAAAAGCAATGTAAATATGTGAGTAGCCCTCACACATGTGACGTCATCGTCTGCGACTTCCGGTAGAGGCAAGGCTTTTGTCTTAGCATCGAAAGTTGTGAACTTTATCGTCGATGTTCTCTACTAAATCCTTTAAGCAAAAATATGGCAATATCGTGAAATGATCAAGTATGACACATAGAATGGACCTGCTATACCCGTCTGAATAAGAAAATCTCATTTCAGTAGGCCTTTAACTACTAAATGAACTAGTCTTGTTATTTTTATTTAATAAAGTACAGTCGACAGATATAAATTTCCATTGTCCCTGTCATTATTTTGAACATGCATACAATTACATAATTGTACATCACATATATCCGGTTTGTCATCATGTCCGAAAAGGAGTAGTTTATTTAATTCTCGACCCCTTTTTCAATCTGATAGCAGTTAACACATTTAAATTCCGTTCACTTGCTGTGCTCGATCCGTAACACAACCAAACCAAGTAGATAAATAATAAAATACTTATGAATAAATAGTTGTGTATAAGTTGTGATTCACATAATGAGATGAAAGATGCAAGATTTATATAAATATTTTCTTCTTTGAACTTTGTAAACACTTTGAGTGTAAAAAAGTACTTTGGGACGGCGTGGGCAGTGGAAGAGTGACTGTGTGCAACCCGAGGGAATTATTTATACCCACACCAGATGCAGTGACTTAAATAAATACACAATATTTTGTTTATTTACCATATTGTATCACATAATCTTTAATCCCTAGTCATATTTTCATTTGTAACATAGCATACATAATCAGCAGCAGCCATATTTGACGAAGAGATAGCCTGGCTATCCTGGTCAGATCACAGATAAAATGAGTGGAAATAATAGAAAAATCTTCCTCACACTGTCACATAAAAAGTCTCACAGCTGGAATACAACAATGCAACAGGACGGTTTCAACATGGCATCTTTACAAATAGATATGTTGCACGTACTCGATGATATACTGCACTTCCTTCCGGTCAACAGACATAAATGCCAAGAGTTCTCCTTTGAAAGACGTCTTAAAACCTGGGCGGATGACATTTTAAACATCACTCTGATCCTTCTAAGTGTGACGTATTCACGTGATGAAGCCAACAAGTAGGCACAGTCGTACCCCAGAGATAAAGGATGGCATTAGACAAACACTAAAGTCAGGGCTCGGCTTACTAAAACACCTTTGACCTCCCGTCTTTGGCACCTTTTGATGAAATCAGCATTTTGTTAGTCAGCTGCTTACTGACTCAGCATCTCTCCGCGTTCTCGCCGTTTTTCTTAAAGGTCACGAGACAAGACGCCGTTTTGGTTTGTATTCAAAGCTGCATGAAGGAAGACCAGCCCTGACCTTTCAGCACGAGTTCAACACCAAAGGTGCACACAGTTCTTGGCGCTCCGGACCTTTCCACCCAGAAACACAGATGTTCACGCACGGACAAACACTTTAGTTTTTTTTACACCCAGGAGTCGGGGGAGCCGGTAAACTTGTTGGCCCGGTTTGAAGGCCTGCGCGTGGTGGAGTAGAAATCCACGTAGTTGGTGTTGGCTTTAAACTGGAGCGCCTGGCCGTTGTAGCCGTCAGGAGAGGACGGGGTCAGGTGGACCGGCTCGCCGTCCAAGTGCTCCACGCCGTAACCGTGCGGGGACGACAAGTATAGTCTGTTGTAGTTCTTCCTGTCGGGTTCGTCGTAGAATTGCTCCGGGTGCTTGGAAGGCAAAGTATTATGATTTTTAAAAAAAAGACATGCATGTACTATAACTTTAATGTCTTCTTACCTGGGACCTTCTCAGCTTGTCTCCAGACTGTGAGCAGTATGTGTCGATGAAATAAGGTGTCGTCTTGTCTGACCCTGAATAATCACAAACACAAAGTCACAGACGATAGCAACGGCTCAAAAAGGTTGATTACAGTTGGGAAGGTGTTCGTATGACCCCGTTCCTGGGCGGCTCTCGCGTGAGAGCTTAATGATTTTGGCAATGTAGTCTGCTGAAAAGGATGGAAAGTGCCGTCCTACAGAGCAACTGATGCTGTGGTCAAAGTTGTAACGGCAACGAAACACATTTTAAAGGAGGAATGTACTTTTTGGGAATTTTGCCTATCGTTCACAATACTTGAGACAATAACACACATCTTTGTTTTGTTTTTTAGATGATAAAAAACGCTTCCAAGATGCAGCTTATGGGAGCCCTCGATAAAACAACTTTTCAACGTTTTACATACATACTGCAAGTATATATATATATATATATACATATATATATATATATATATATATATATATATATACATATATATATATATATATATATATAATGTAGTAACAGACACCATAAAAATATGTAAAATATACACACTGCAAGTATGAATATAACATGGTAACAGACACCTTTATAATTTGTAATATGTACAATATACACACTGCAAGTATATATGTATATATATTTATATATATGTATGTATATATATGTATATGTATATATATATATATATATATATATATATGTATTTATATATATGTATATATATATATATATATGTATTTATATATATGTATATATGTATGTGTATATATATATGTATGTGTATATATATATATATGTATTTATATATATATGTATATATGTATGTATATATATATATATGTATATATGTATGTATATATATATATATATATATATACGTAGTATGTTTTATATACACACGGCAAGTATATACTTAGTGTAGTAACAGACACCTTCATAACAATATGTAACATGTACAATATACACCCTGCAAGTACATATATTATGTAGTAACAGACATAGTTCACTGCAACAGGTGTCACGAGAATATTAGTGAATGAGCCAGACTACACTTACAACAAGACTGAGGGTAGCTTAATCAGTAAAACTGGTTTCAAATCCATAACTTGGAATAACTACTTTTTTGTTTCACCTATCATAGTTAAATGATTGCATTTGTATATTAAGAACAATCTTGTCACAACAAGACCCAGGACAGCTCAATGGTTAAGACTGCTACCTCTCACGCAGTACTACTGGGTTCAAATCTTCTTTTTTGTTTCGCCTCGATCATAGTTCACTGATTACATTTGTACATTAGCGAAAGACAAACCTTAATGGGACACAGGATAGCTCAATGGTCAACACTGTGGGCTCCTAATACAAGGGTACTGAGTTCAAACCCCATACAGGGAATCAGTACTTTGGCTATATGGCATCAAAACTGAGTCTTCCCTTAAAATGTCAAACTCTTGCTACCAACAAACCTTTATAAACAGTGTCAACATGCAGCCAGCAAGCACTACCGCCACCTAGCTGGAGTCGTGTGTATTGTTCAAGCATGGAAAGGCTGTCCTCCTGCCTCTCCCAGACAGCGCCCATTGAGGAAGGCTTGCCCCACTATTTGGAAGCACTTACATTACACTTTAATGAACAACATGTTCAAAGTGGGCCCTCCCATCCAACTGTTCTGTATGCAAGGTGGAAAAGTGTGGACACCCTTGCTCTCACAGACTTCTACATGGCCCACACATTCTTATTCTTACCAACCTGTGTACTGACGTTTGTGTAAACTGTTGTCTCCATAGTATGTGTCCAGTTGCATAGACGACTGCGCTCCCGGGTAGTTTGAGCTGTGTCTCCTGAACCCGAGCATCGCTGGTGAGGACGTAGCGCTCCCACCTGGAGAAGAACATACAGTGAGTGCACAATATCCTCATCTAGGGCTGCACGATTTTGAGGGAAAAAAAAGGAAATGCAATTTTTCATTCAGTTTGCGATCTTTATATTTTGTACTTATATACAGCAGGGGTCAGCAACCTTTTTGAAACCAAGAGCTACTTCTTGAGTACTGATTAATGCAAAGGGCTAACAGTTTGATACACACTTAAATAAATTGCCAGAAATAGCCAATTTGCTCAATTTACCTTTAACTATATGTTATTATTAATAATTAATGATATTTATCTTTGAGGAAAC
The DNA here is from genome assembly GCF_033978795.1 of Nerophis ophidion. Classification (NCBI taxonomy): domain Eukaryota; kingdom Metazoa; phylum Chordata; class Actinopteri; order Syngnathiformes; family Syngnathidae; genus Nerophis; species Nerophis ophidion. The sequence continues at coordinate 4,268,892 of NC_084637.1, forward strand.
ACTTATCATCTTAATGATTTCTCACAATAAATATATCAATCAATCAATCAATGTTCATTTATATAGCCCTAAATCACTAGTGTCTCAAAGGGCTGCACAAACCACAACACAAACCACAACGACATCCTCAGTAGAGCCCACATAAGGGCAAGGAAAACTCACACCCAGTGGGACGTCGTTGACAATGAGGACTATGAGAACCTTGGAGAGGACCACATATGTGGGCAACCCCCCCCAGGGAAATAAATATACCCCCAAAAAAGGGTATTTCTGTCTGTCATTCCGTCAGACATTTGTTTTCCTTCTATGGAAAGTTTTTTGTAGAGAATAAATGATGAAAAAACCACTTACTTGAACAGTTTAAAAGAGGAGAATACATGAAAAAAATGAAAATTAAATTTTGAAACATAGTTTATCTTCAATTTCAAGTCTTTAAAATTCAAAATTCAACTGAAAAAAAGACGAAAAAACTAGCTAATTCGAACCTTTTTGAAAAAATAAAAAAAATAATTTAGGGAACATCATTAGTAATTCTTCCTGATTAAGATTAATTTTAGAATTTTGATGACATGTTTTAAATAGGTTAAAATCCAATCTGCACTTTGTTAGAATATATAACAAATTAGACCAAGCTATATTTCTAACAAAGACAAATCATCTCGATTTTCCAGACCAAAAATTTAAAAATAAATTCAAAAGGCTTTGAAATAAGATTTAAATTTGATTCTACATATTTTCTAGATTTGCCAGAATAATTTTTTTTTAATTTTAATCATAATAAGTTTGAAGAGCTATTACACAAATATTCTTCGTCGAAAAAACTGAACCTCAAATGAAGAATTAGATGACAATGTATTTATTATTATTGATTACAATAAAAAATAATAAATTTACTTGAACATTGAGTTAAATTGTCAGGAAAGAGGAGGAAGGAATTTAAAAGGTAAAAAGGTCTCTGTGTTTAAAAATCCTAAAATCATTTTAAAGGTTGTATTTTTTCTCTAAAATTGTCTTTCTGAAAGTTATAAGAAGCAAAGTAAAAAAATAAATGAATTTATTTAAACAAGTGAAGACCAAGTCTTTAAAATATTTTCTTGGATTTTCAAAACTCTATTTGAGTTTTGTTTCTCTTAGAATTAAAAATGTTGAGCAAAGCGAGACCAGCTTGCTAGTAAATAAATACAATTTAAAAAATAGAGGCAGCTCACTGTTAAGTGCTGCTATTTGAGCTATTTTTAGAACAGGCCAGTGGGCACAGCGTTGGTGACCCCTGATACATACTGTGCTAGGGCTGGGCAATATGGCCTTTTATTAATATCTCAATATTTTTAGGCCATGTGATGATACACCACATATATATCTGGATATTTTGCCTTAGCCT